>NW_026902143.1:0-87532 GCF_033783945.1 Neopsephotus bourkii
AACGGGAAATTATTTCAAAAAGACTTTTGATGGTAATGGGAATATATAAAATGTTGCAAAAGAATTTGCAAAAGGACAGAAAAAGGGGGGAATTTGAGACAAAGGGACACAAAATCACAAAATGGAATATAGAAACCTTTATAATTAGTTTTAAGTAATGTTAAGTTTGATGGCTTTGTAACAGTAGCAATGGAAAATTACTGAGGTGCATGATACATAGAGAAAAAAAAACAGAGTACAGCTAGAGAACATACTGAGAATTCTCACAAGATAAATCGTTATAGTTGGCCTAGTTTTAAGAAAAACAGTCTAGAAGAACAGGACACAGGGATAAGGAGTATCTGGGAATGGCAGGTGTCCAGGATGGGCTACAGTTAAACTAACTGATAAGTAGGAGGATAGGAGGATTATTATGTCTCTGGTGCTAACGAACCAATTAAACTGGTATGAGCATCTACTGCGCGTGCTTCAAAGGCTGCCAGAAGTGATGAAGATTGTTGGAAGAAGTAAACGACCCTCAGAGACCACCACCACAATTCTGTATGCATGCGGGGAACTCTCTGGAAAATGATGTAATCCATACGTAGCCTCATGAATATGTATGTATGCCCAGGGACTATATAAGGATGGCTTGTATAGCAATATGGGGACACACGTTAGGAGGAGTTATCCCCCGTGTCTCCCGGCGCTGCAATAAAGAATACCTGCTTGTCAGCTTGAAAACTTTGTTGGCAAGTTTGTTTCCGGAGTTTTCTCCGAATCACTCTTCTCACTATCCTAAGGATCTCAAATTCAACCATCTTGTGGTCGCTGCATCCAAGGCTGCCCTGCAGTGCCACATTTCCAACGAGCCCTTCCCTTTTGGTGAGCACAAGGTCAAGCATGGCACCTCTCCTTGTCGGTTCCTCTATTACTTGCAGAAGGCAGTTGTCTTCCACACAATCGAGGAACCTCCTGGATTGCTTGTGCCGGGCCGTACCGTCATTCCAACAGATGTCAGGGTGCTTGAAGTCACCCATGAGAATGAGGGCCTGTGAGCGTGAGGCTTTTCCTATCTGCCTATAGAGTGCTTCATCCGCAGATTCCTCTTGATCAGGTGGTCTATAACAGATCCCCACAGTAATGTCTCCCGTCACTGTTTTCCCTTTAACCCTGACCCACAAGCTCTCTGTTAACTGCTCACCAGTCCCCAGACAGAGTTCCATACACTCCAGCCTATCTCTAACATAAAGGGCAACTCCCCCTCCCTGCCTGCCAGGCCTGTCTTTTCTAAAGAGTCTGTAACCTTCCATTGCAACACTCCAGTCATAGGAGCCATCCCACCATGTTCCTGTGATGCCTATTATATCATGCCCCTGTAGACGAGCACACATCTCTAATTCCTCTTGTTTGTTCCGCATGCTACGGGCATTTGTACAGAGGCATCTGAGCCAAGCTCCAAATGAAGCCAGCTCATTGGCTGGAGCAGCCGGAATATCCCTGCATTGCTCCGAGCATTTATTATAGATGCTGGCAACTGAGTGGGTGTGTTGGGATGGAATGATGCCCCCCTCCCCCAACAAATCTAGTTTAAATCCTCCTTGACCAGTCTGGCAAGCCTCCTACCAAAACTGCTCTTCCCCTTCTTTATCGGACCAGCTCCACCAGCCCCCGCTAGACCTGGCCTACAAACTTGGGTCCCATGTTCAAGACACCCAAACCCCTGACTGACACCACCCTTTTAACCATTTATTAACCTGGCTAATCCTCCTAGCTTTTTTTAGGTACTCCCCTGTATCCTGGAGAATAGACGAAAAGACGACCTGAGCTCCAGAGCCCTTAACCACCTCTCCCAGGGCTCTGTAGTCCTTCTTTATGCTCCCCAGGCTACTACTACCTATATCCCTAGCACCCACATGTATCACCAGAAGTGGGTAATAGTCCGTGGGGCTTACCAGAGCAGGCAGCCTCTCTGCCACATCCCTGATCCATGCCCCTGGTAGGCAACACACCTCCCTTGAGACCAGGTCAGGCTGACAGACGAGTGCCTCTGTCCCTTTCAAAGTAGAATCCCCTTCCACTATGACCCACTGCTTTTTCCTGGCAGCACCAGTAGAAATCTTCTTTACTAGTGTATCAGCCGGCTGTTTCTGGCAGAAGTGCGTTTCCTCATGAGCCCCCTGCAGGACAGCAAAGCGGTTCTGCGTGGGGGCAACAGGTTTAGGAGGAAGTCCCTTGCTTTTAATTGTCCTTTTCCTCCTTTTTTTGTTGTTTTTTTTGGTCACCAATTCCCAGCTTTGAGGGTTAACAACCTCCTTCTTTCCTCCATGAGCTACAGGGGAAGCTTGAGGACTCTGCACAGTTTGGGCAGGGAGCAAGCATTCCTGCTTCCTCTCAGCTACCCTGACATCTTGTAGCCTATTAATAGCTTCCTGCATCTCAGCCACCTGCCGCAGAACCTCCACCAGGGAGCACCCAGTGCAGCCCTGTCCATTGTGCACCTTTCCCTCACCAGAGCACCGCAGGCACTCCCTACACCCCGAAGTCTGCACTGCAGCCTCCCCTCTCATCGGCTCTGTCTGAGTGCCTACGGTGGCTACTGTCGGGCCAGCCAGAGCAGAGCTCCCAGACCAGGCCTTGGTCATACAGCGAGTGCTCACCATCCCTCTTGCCGGCCCGTGCGAACTGCCGCGCAAACTGCCTCGACCCGCTCTGTTCGCCGCGCTCCTGGTCGCTCGCACTCCCTGGGGCAGGTTTTTAACCAGTCAGGGCCACCTGCCAAAAAGTTTTTGACATGACCACACGCAGCTTCGCCACTACCCCAAGTCTCTGCATAGTACCAGCACCCCCTTAGTTTCTGTCTCTGGCCTGGAAAGACCAACAACAGAGAGTGGAGAAGCCCCCTTCCTCTTGCAGATGTGGGCAGCTCTTACCCCATGCTGAGCCAGGGAAGCAGAGGGACCCCACAGCAAGGGAGGCTGGAGGATGCAGCACCGGCCAGGGTCTCTGGGCTGCCTGGACCCACTGCACACAGGGAGCCCTGCCAGACACAGGTGCTCCAGGCAGCCCTCACTGCATATGCCTCTAGCTCCACGCTGTGGCAGGCACACTTGTTGCCAAGACAGCGCTGTGCTCCTTCCCCACCAAAAAACCCAAGGCTTCCTACATGTATGCTAACCACAACCTTTTGAGAGGCTCATGTATTTACAAACTAAGGCATGTTGAAATCAAAGGGGATACCATATGACATAATTCACATTCAAATGTCAACTGGCTGACAATTTATAGAGTCAATCCACGGAAGGTGGGGAGAACTAAGATGTGGTAATTGCTTAATTCACGCTTAAACTAACAGCAGCTTTACCTTCAAAGTGGTACAATGTTCAGGGTCTTTCAGGCTCTCTGTCAGCCAACTGGTGACAGGCCATGGCAGTGGGCCAGCAATGAGGTAACAGTGTTAACTGCTTATAGGCCCTTCTCACCAGCAGCGAGCCAGATGCAGGGCTGGGATGCTGCTCGGAGAAACACAGCTCCAGCCTACCCCACAGCAAATATTTGCCATCAGCACAAAGACAGCCTGTTTTTCAGGAAGGCAGAGTCCCTCTCGCTAGAGCACTGGAAGCACAGCCCCAAGCGTGTGCTGTGTGTCCCATCACCATGGCACACCTTCTCTTCAGGAGGAGACACCACGGGGCTGAGCTCTCCCAGGGACTGGCTCATGAACCTGCCTGCACAACGCCTGCACCAAGAAGCTCTGACTCACTAGGACCTGCAAACATCATGGCAGTGAAACAATGGAGGGATGAGATGCCCCAGCCATAAATTACTTCAGGGCACACATGAACTTTTTACCCCAGGTAGATTGCAGCAATTTTGCAGTGATCAAATACATTGCCATGTTCTGTGAGACACCAATTCCGGACACCTCAGCGCACTAACATTCCTTACCCACAGACAAGCTTCTGGCGACATGTCTTGTAGTTTGTAATAATGCGTAAAGAAAGCACGAGAGAGAAATGTGTACCACTAGGAAAAAAATTACCTGGATAAACCACAGCCAATAAATTTTTCTATAAACACCAGCTAATATTGTCCCTTTGAGAGCAATGGGAAGGGACTGCGTGGGCTCCGAAGTCCTTCACACAGACTTGCTGTCTGTACATAAACAGTTGAAACTGATGTGGCCTATTGTGAACAGGGGGGTTGTACAAGGGGGTTAGACAAAATGTACAGAGAGGGGTTGTACAAGGGGGTACTGCTTAAGTTATAGCTGGCTTGACAAGCTTAGCAGATGCCTTATCAGGCAGTACCAGGATAGAACCTCCTAATGAGGAGAATAGAGGGGGGTTGTACAAGGGGATACTGCCTAAGTTATAGCTTGTTTGACAAGCTCAGCAGATGCCTTATCAGGCAGTACCAAGATAGAACCTCCTAACGAAGGGAATAGCTCATTAAACCAGTTGGACATAGACCAGACCCATCCAGCTCCTAAAGAGCATGTGTGAGGACCAGAGGTAAAAAGTTCAAGCCTGAGGAAGACTCGTTTACTTCATCTTGAAGACCCCTACCCACAAGAGGAAGACTACTTACTTCATCTGAAGACCCCTGCCCAAGACCACCAGGAGGCACTGCGCATGCGTGGAGAGCCTTTTAGCTCATTATAATACGAAGCGGGGATAGAATATGAATATGTATAGGCGTATTGTGCAACCTAATACATATGTATGACTTTACAGGATAAATGTAAAAGGAAAACGGCACTGAGGCACGCATGCCTTTTGGAGGACCAATCCCCCGTGCGTCTTCAGCTGAATAAAGCATACCTACTTTACAACTTTAATGAAGTTGTGGAGTCTATTCTGCTATCACAGTAACACCTCATTCTCTCTTCTACCTCATTGACTGAAATGCATTAAAACAAGTGTGCATTGGGAGCAGAAAATGAGATTGTTAAACTGTTATAAATTGAGACCACAGGTCTATTCCGCTATCAATTTGGCGAGCCAGCCAGGCGACCTCTGTTCGGCTGCAGGATCGGCGGAGGGGCGGACCTCCTAGGCGCCCCAGGCCACTTGCCTGGAGGGGCTCCACTCCTCGTCCGCTCACTGCAGGGACAGACAACAACCTGTGTCGGCTGCGGAGAAACGGTATGCTTGGAATTTAGGTTTGTAATTGTCCTAGGATTGGTAAAGGCCTGTAAGGCGTACGCGTGGCCGGGGCTGCTGGTAAGGCGCTCAGAGACGTCTGGCGCACAGCGCTGTCCCCTTGGTAGGTAGGGCTTGCAAGCAAGGGACTCATCGACCGATAGAGCGGCCGCTAGCGACCCTGGTGGTGGGTCGGGTGAGTCTAGGGATTCGTCTGCTGATAGAGCAGCAGTTTGTATGGGACGAATCCAAGCAAGGGACTCACCGACCGATAGAGCGGCCGCTAGCGACCCTGGTGGTGGGTCGGGTGAGTCTAGGGATTCGTCTGCTGATGTATGGGACGAATCCAAAAGGAGCTCCGGGCTCACTGAAGGGTGCAAGTGGCATCTGGTGGTGAGTAAACTGGTGTAAGTGTGGGGGATCCCGAGTGCAAGTGGTTTGTGTTTGTGTGACTGAGACGTAGCGTAGCTACGAAGCGAGTGCGAAGTCCCGATCCGCGGTTCCGTGTTCTCCGCGAGGAGAGCGGCCGGAGACGGACAAAGTGTTTTTGTTTTGTGTTGTGTTTCGGCGTCCCGATCCGCAGTTCCGTGTCCTCTGCGAGGAGAGCGGGCGGGCATGGACAAAGTGTCTTCTGTGTTGTGTCTAAATGTTTTGTGTGTGTATATGTCTGTCGTTGCTGTTAAAGATTACAGTGCTTAAGCGGTGGGGGAGCAGTAGACAAAAGTAAACTGTTGCTACTGGGGGGGGTGTGTTAAGAAGAGTTCCCTCTGTGCCCCAGTGGCTGTATAACAGAAGTATAGCCTCTAATGTCTATAATCCTACTCTTGAGACCTGAACTTTACACTCGGTACCAGAGGCTTGTAGCCTCACATATGGGTGCATAATAACTTTTGAATAGTGGAACCTGCCGTGGACACTAGGACAGTGTAAATTTTGATGGAACTGAAACTGTGATCTAACAACAGGGGAGTTGATCTGCAGAGCCCAAAGGTATCATTTTACTGAACCCCCTGAGAATATCATAAAATTCGTGTGTAGGTGCTCTCATATTTTTTTAAGTGCATTTGCAGAGCACTGGGAAAGAGAAGCTGCAGAGATTTGTAAAAGATTGTTTGAAATGGGAGCCGGTCAAAACAAGGGAATTCTGAAGAAAAGCCCATTGGGTTACATTTTGGCACACTGGAAAGAACTGGGAGGGTCTTCTGGGGGCTCGGTAAACAAGAAAACATTGATAAAATATTGTAACCAATGGTGGCCTTTATATGCTTTGGAAGATCAGGAGAAATGGCCTAAAAATGGAACTCTGAATTATAATACATTGTTACAATGAATGTTGGTTTTGAGGTTGCCAGGAAAATGGGATTAAGTGCTGTATACAGATATGTTTTTCACTGTGGGAGATCACCCGGAGTGGCAGGCAGAATGTGAAATTAATATAGCTCTGCCAGATCGCTAATTCTGGCTCTGGAAAAGGACAAGGAAAAACTGGAAGCTAAGCTGGAGAGATGTTGTTCGGCCTGGGATATTGGGGAATGATGTTTGAAAGTTATAAATAGGAAAATTATGTATCACATACCTCTGAGAGGAGCACCCTCTATATCTGTCCTATCAGATATTGATAAGGAGGAGGAGATTGCTGTCACCTGCGACAAGCAGCACATTCACATTCAGAGTTAAGAAAGGGTTAAACTGGAAGTGCTGCTGCAGCGGCAGGCATCTGAAACCTCTGCAGAGCAGGGGGAGCAACTGTGAGGAAAAAAAACAAAAAAAGGAAACCAAGTGGAAAGGAGGGGAGCTCGCGCAGCTCCTGTGTTTGAGCACGGGATGGGTGCTGGGGCAGGTAAACAAGTGGGAACAGACATGTTGACAGACGGGACTGAGGGGTTGTTGAATAGATGTGGACAGAAGTGCTTTGAAACTGACTGCCCTGGGGGGGGGAGAGTGCCATGGGGTGGCTCCGGTGGCTGAATTGGAACTAGACTGACAAGGGACCTAGGGAATCCTCCCTAGCGGATCCACTGGTTACATTAAAACTATGGACTAGAGGAAATAAAGTGGAATTTTTAGTAGACACTGGGGCAACATATTCGGCTTTGAATAAGGCATTGATACCTGTAGGAGGAGACTATGTTACTGTAAAAGGGGCAACTGGCCAAAGTGAAAAGGCATATTTTTGTAAGCCACTGAAATATCAATTGGGAAAGCAATGGGACATTCATAAATTTTTATATATGCCTAATGCCCCAGAGGCTCTCCTGGGGAGAGATTTGTTGGAACAACTGGGGGTCACTATTACCTTCAAAGAAGGCGAGATCACCTTGAAAGTAAATGATCAACAATACATAGAAATGTTAAGCTTAGAACTGATCACACACCAGACAGAAGAGAAGGTTAGGGAAGATATATTTGATCAAGTATTCCCGGGAGTATGGGCTACAAACATAGCCGGGAAAGCCAGAAATGCACCCCTGATACAGATTAAGCTCAAGGAGGGAAAACAACCAGTTAGGATTAAACAATACCCTCTAAGAAAAGAAGATAGGGAGGGAATTTGTAGAATTAAACAATACCCTCTAAGAAAAGAAGATAGGGAGGGAATTTGTCCAATAATTGAAAACTTTTTACAGTTAGGATTATTAAAAGAATGTCATCTGATTTTAATACCCCTATCTTACCAGTCCGTAAGCCTGATGGATCATATTGGGTGGTACAGGACTTGAGAGCTGTCAACAAGATCACTGAAGATCTTTACCCGGTGGTAGCAAATCCATACACACTACTGACTTGCTTAATTCCAGAACTAACTTGGTTTACTGTTTTAGATCTAAAGGACGCCTTCTTTTGCCTCCCTCTCCATGAAGCCAGTCAGAAAATTTTTGCATTTGAATGGGAAAACCCCAAAAGTGGGCGCAAAACTCAGCTCACATGGATGGTGCTGCCTCAGGGATTTAAAAACAGTCCCACTTTGTTTGGAGAACAACTTGCCAAAGACAGAATCATGGGAAGCCCCACCGGAGGAAGGAAGAATACTGCAGTACGTGGACGACATCCTAATTGCCATCCAGAAACTTGTGTGGCTTGGACGGTAAGCCTCTTAAATTTCTTGGGACTCCAGGGATATCTCATACGATGTCTGCCGTACTGGAAGTAAAAGGTGGACACTGACTTTCTCCTCAGAAATTTCTAAAGTATCAAGCGATCATAATAGAGCAGGATAATGTTGAAATTGTGGTAACTAACATTATCAATCCAGCCTCTTTCCTCAGTGGTAATGAAGGAGAACCTGTACACCATGATTGCTTGGAAACCATTGAGGCTGCCTATCCTAGTTGTCCAGATTTGAGGAGTATCCCTTTGGATAACACAGAAACCTGATTCATTGATGGGAGCAGTTATGTCATCAGCCTGGATGCCTATAAACACTTCCGCACAGAAAGCAGAATTGATCGCTCTGACCAGAGCCCTGGAATTGGCAGAAGGAAAAACTGTAAACATCTACACAGACTCAAAATATGCAGTCGGAGTCGTACATGCGCATGGTGCTATTTGGAAGGAGAGAGGACTGTTAAATTCACAAGGGAAAAACATCAAACATGCACAGAAAATATTGAGACTATTGAAAGCAGTCCAATTGCTTGAGAAGGTGGCAATTATGCACATCAAGGCACACCAGAAGGTGAGCTCTGAATTAGAAGAAGGAAATGAGCTGGCGGACAGAGAGGCAAAAGAAGCAGCAAAAGGTGAGGTACCAACTGAAGGAGCATTGATCCCTGATGGGAAAGTTTCCTTAGAAGGTAAGCCAAATTATAATAAGGAAGATCAAAAATTGATTGCAGATCCAAACAGAATATTCAATGAAGAATGGTGGGCCAACACACCACAAGGAAGGGTAATTGTTCCCTTATCAATGTTATGGTCTTTAGTAAAGAATGAACACCAGAAAACACACTGGGGAGCCGAAACCTTACATGCAGATCGATTTCACGGAACTGCCGAGAAAAGGGGGGTATAGATACTTGTTAATATTAACAGACACCTTTTCAGGTTGGCCAGAAGCCTTTCCAACTAGGAGTGCAAAGGCACGAGAAGTGACCAAAATACTGTTACAGGAGATAATACCACGCTTTGGAGTTCCAGCCATAATATCTTCAGACAGAGGGCCACATTTTATTTCAAATGTGGTACAGCAAGTAAGCAAATATCTTGAAATTGAATCAAACAACAAATTGTGAAATTGGGCCAGGAGGCCAGGCTACCTTGGCCCCAGTCCCTTCCATTGGCCTTGTTGAGAATTCGAACTAAACCAAGAGCACGAGAAGGACTGAGTCCTTTCGAAATTTTATATGGAAGGCCATATGGGGTTCAACAGGGAATGTCTCCCCAAGCGGGAGAAGAAACCATGAACACCTATATAATAGAGTTAGGAAAGCAGCTTACTAGAATTGAAAAACATGTGGCTGGAACTCGAAGCAGAGGGTTGGACAGCTCGGTACACAATATACAGCCTGGAGATTATGTGTATGTAAGATTTTTCAAACCTACAGGAGATGATGATCTCGAGCCAAGATGGAAAGGGACATTCCAGGTGTTGTTAACTACATTCACAGCTATCAAGATTAAGGAACAGAACACCTGGATTCATCATACTCGAGTTAAGAAAGCCCCGAAGACACCCTGGAGAGCAATCCAAACTGAAAATGAACTGAAACTAAAGCTAATTCGTAACAAGTAACACTGCAAATTGATAAGACTGTATTGATGATATTTTTAACCTTCTTGTTTAAAGCTTTAATACTTTTCTCTTGTTTGCAATTATAACCAGCGAAAGGTCGAAGAATGATGAAAATAATTACAGGATTAACTGTGATTCTGTTAGCGTAAGGACTGACACATAACCACCGGAATGGTTATATGAGGTGCTTTATTGCAGCGCTGGGAAACCAGGGGCACGCGCCCAAATCTGGCTTCGACCTCGTCACATCACGTTCGCAATTTATACACTGAAGGTTACATAACTAATACAGATTGCATCATTAACTAATACATATGCATTAAGGATTGCCACATCAGCCTATTATGACATCAGCCTCTTCTGCGCTTGCGCAGCCCCCTCTGGTGGTCGTCCTGATGAAGTAAGGAGTCTTCCTCGGATGAAGTAAGAAGTCTTCCTCGGCTTGTTCTTTTCACCTTTTTGTCTTCTGGACATATCCCAACCATTATGTGGACGCCAGCATTGTTCTATTTTCCCTTGACTACCTCTGGTAATTTCTAGGTTCTGCTTGGATAGAATTTCACAATATACTTCTCTAAATTCACCCATACACCCTTCACCATATATGGTTATATAAGCTCTTGCTACCAAGACTACCATTGTATCACTGGTTACAGGTTAACCACGATACCGGACTGCAGACGGAACTGCAAAGTTATAACTCTTTCTAATCTACAAAATCCCACTATTGATTTATAAACCTCTCAAACATAATCGTTCCTACCATTTTATATGATTATTTTATCTTAAAAACTTCACTCTTTTCTAACATTTCCCCCCTTTGAAAATACTTCATTTAAGTTAAGTATTTTCATTCCCTTAGGTAGCTGTTTCCTGATAAGTAGGAGGAGGTGTGGGAGATTTTGGATGTTCTTTAGTTACTGCTCCTATAATTCGATGGGTCCACGCATTGCTCCGGGCTATTTCCTTTCGAATACAAAAATACATCAGATATAGCATTAGAAACACAATCATCATTACGACTACAGTTTGCAAGAGGGAACGGATCCATCCAGTAAGGTGAAGGCCCAAACTATCAAAGAGTGCTCCAATCCAATTTTGTTCAATATATTTTCTTTCTCTTTCCGCTTCTTGTTCCACTTTGGTCAACTGGGAAATATCATATTCTATGTTTGCAGTTACATTAGGAATATGAACACAACAATGATCTATTCTGTCTTTCAAATATTCACAAACACCATGTTCCTTAAGTAACAACAGGTCTAATGCCATTCTGTTCTGCAAAATCATTTTAGTTGTTGCTTGTAATTGCAAATTTAGATTTCTGAATCCTTTCTTTGTTAGCCTGGCTAATCTTTTTGTTTGGCCAATCAGTCTGTCAATCATTTCTCTATTTCAATATGCTGCTATTTGTGCAAATAAAGATTCAAAAACCCACCTTATTTTAACTCCTGCATAGGGCTCCTGCCATGTGTCGTCATCATCATCATCATCTACATTTCTTTTTGTTCGAATTTGCAGGGTTTCTAACTTGTCTTTGAATGGTGACTTTTTCCAAACTGGACAAAGAGTTGGTAATCCCAGGGTGATTTCTTTGACTGGGCCTTCTATGGATAGGTGAGTAGTCCAGGTTCCATCACTTGCTGCCCAAACAAAATGTCCTATACTACGCACCGTAGAATATTTACAATCTTCATTGCCAATTGGGACCTGTATTCCTTTTCCTCCAATTTTTAGTCCCCGGCATGCACATCCTGCCATTAAAGCAATCTTAACTGGAGGTATTGTGATTTCCTCAGGGTCCGTGTCACAATCTAAAATTTTGGTACAATTCCACCAAGGAACGTTTTTGATAACATCCCGACTAACCCTATTTATAGACAGCAAATCATTGATGTCTATATTCTCTGCTACGTTTTGCTTTCCTGTCCATTTAAGGCACCAAGATGTATTCCCGATATATTGAAATTTCTGCAAAATGCTCATTGACCAAATTGTGTCCCAGTTCTGTTTTAAACCATTTTATTTTTCTTTCTTTGCAAAGTCTGTATTGAGTTTGGTTGTGTACACAATTGCCAATTATTGTTCCTTTACATTCATACATGGTGTGATAGACTAGTATTTGAGAGGTTACTCTCCCTCGTCTAGTTGTGGTAATGCATTCATTACAGTCGTCGCTTTTATCAGCCGCGACATTTGCCTATATGGGCCCAAACAGAACCATCGCCAAAAGAGGTCCGGTCAGGATCATAGTGCTCAGCGGTCACAGCCCCAGGGGTTGCAGCCCTTGGCAGACCCTTCCAGCTGCAGCACTGATTCCCTCTGGTCTTGCCCTCTCTGGCAGGTCAGAGGTATATTTCGCATCAGCTATTATGACAATAATATTTGATCCACAACAACTGTTCCAACGAGGTTATAGTTTCACACCGAATGCAAAAGAACTCTGATTTCTCATTTATTACCCTCAGATCCTGTACTAATCTATATTCACCATTTTCAAAAAATAATCACTGCATCCAATTTGGCCAATAAGTCCCGTCCTAAAAGGGGAATGGGGCATTCAGGTACATATAGAAATTTGTGTGTTAATTCCTTTCCTCTAAGTGGCAGATCCAGGGGCTGCAAGAATGGTCATATTTCCTCCTTCCCTGTGGCTCCCACAATTGTTGTAGTTCTTTCCCCTAATCTTCCATGTAAATCATTTAAAACTGAATAGGTAGCCCCTGTGTCTATTAAAAGTTTCACTTCTTTCTCTCCCAATTGGATTTTCACAAGGGGCTCTTCACTTCTCGCCCTGTCTAGTCAGCTTTGGTTATCAAACTCTCCTAGCACCATCGCCTTAGCTGCATCAGATCCCATAAAAGAATTCCCTGGAGACATAAATTGTCCTCCCCTAAATGGACATTCATTTTTCCAGTGTCCTTCCTGTTTGCAGTATGCACATTGATTATATCCTAACCTGTCTACATTCATTCCCACTTTTGGATTACAAAATCCTCTTCCTCTAGGGTTAGAGAGACGCTGTTCTCTCCCCTGGGTTGCTGCCAACAAATTCTGCTGCTGATTGTTTTCAGGTAAATAAATCTCCAGGTGAGAAGGGTACTTTAATGCACACCGGTCCTTCTGTCTTAAAGGCGCAAGCACTCCTCTGGACGTCTGAGCCTGCACTTTTCTTTTTATTTCCCCTCTGGCGAGTTCTATGCGAGACTGGGGTAATGGGGAGGCTTGCTTTCTGATCTCTTTTACACTCGCAACTACCCAGACTCTCGAGATCACTATCACTCATCTTCTCCCCCCCCTTTCTTCATTTAATGCTGGCGGGGCTGACGGAGCGACTGCCAAATCCAAACTTTCAATATCCCTCCGGTGTTGTAAGCTATTGTCTAAAGCAAGGCACTTCATACATTTTCTCAGTAACACATTCCTTACACTGTTCATTAACATTTACCTTTGCACCCATTATTTCACAAGATTTTTGCCACTCATCATTATTTCTTAAAGAAAAGAATTATATATAACACCTTGTCCCATTTTCTTTCCTGTTATAACATCAACTGCAGTATAGTATTATACTGTTAAGTTCCATTTTTCAGGCCATTTCTCCTGATCCCCCAGTTCATACTGTGTCCACCATACATTACAATAATTAATTAATTTGCTTTTCAGCATACTCTGCCCAAATCCATTCTCCTTCCAATGGCTTAAAATACAGCCTACTGGAGAGGACTTGGGAACCGACAGCATTTTTTTCTTTTTTTCTCTTTTTCTTTTTTTTTTCTTTTTTTTTTCCTCTTTTTCTTTTTTTTTCTTTTTCTTTTTTCTTTCCTTTTTCCTTTTGTTTTTCCTTTTTGTCTCTTTTTCTTTTTTTCCTTTTTTCTTTTTTTTCTTTTCCTTTTTTTTTCACCTTTTTTTTTCCTTTTTTTTCTTTTTTCTCTTTTTTTCTCTACTCCACACACACCACACACTCGCCACTAAGTTACAACATTTAGCCAGACAGATGCTGATCCCGCAGCACAAATACCAATACCAACACCAATGCCACTTCTGCCGAACCTGCAGAGCTTTCGCTACTGTCTAACGGACGGCGCCTAGGCTTTTACCCCGGGAGCTCCCTAGCCCCAGCCAAGCGCAGCTTTCGCCGCGTCTAACAGGCAGGCTTTACCAAATCAGACTTCGCGAGGCCAGATGCAGCTTTCACCGCATCTCTCTGGTAGACTTTTTGAAGCCAAAGTTTCACCAAACCAAGCAGGCTTCGCCTACAGCCAAGCTTATCAGAAGTCTATACCCTTACACTTTACCAAAATTCGGTACCGTAATTACCAAACCATACTTTACAAAATCGGCACTGTGACCGAATCAGAAAAAAAGAAAAAGCACCTTCCTAACCATATCAGAGGTCCGTCGTGAGCAGCGGAGGTCGGTCACGGTCGATGGCTCCCCGAGAATCTCTCGGTGCCAGATGGAGCAAGACTGAAATGCGATCCGCCTCGGCAATGCCCGCGAGGTCCCATCTGCGTGGCCAAAATGTTAGCGTAAGGACTGACACATAACCACCGGGATGGTTATATGAGGTGCTTTATTGCAGCACTGGGAAACCAGGGGCACGCGCCCAAATCTGGCTTCGACCCACTCACATCCCGTTAGCAATTTATATATACATATTCAATACAGATTGCATCATTAACTAATACATATGCATTAAGGATTGCCACATCAGTCTATTATGACATCAGCCTCTTCTGCGCTTGCGCAGCCCCCCTCTGGTGGTCGTCCTGATGAAGTAAGGAGTCTTCCTCGGATGAAGTAAGAAGTCTTCCTCGGCTTGTTCTTTTCACCTTTTTGTCTTTGGACATATCCCAACCATTATGTGGACGCCAGCATTGTTCTATTTTCCCTTGACTACCTCTGGTAATTTCTAGGTTCTGCTTGGGTAGAATTTCACAATATACCTCTCTAAATTCACCCATAACCCTTCACCATATATGGTTATATAAGCTCTTGCTACCAAGACTACCATTGTATCACTGGTTACAGGTTAACCACGATACCGGACTGCAGATGGAACTGCAAAATTATAGCTCTTTCTAATCTACAAAATCACACTATTGATTTATAAACCTCTCAAACATAATCATTCCTACCATTTTACATGATTATTTATCTTAAAAACTTCACTCTTTTCTAACAATTCTAGGGGTCACACAAAGTCTTGACAAAATGTTACCACTATTAGGAACAGAGACAAATGTTTGGCTTACTTGGGCAAATAGATTTGGTGTTACTGATTTTTGTTTATCACTCACACAAGTAGGAAACCCATTCCAAACGTGTTTAATTGGAGTTCCTTACTTAAATCCGGATGATTTCTATGGATGGGTGAAGAATGATTCAGTCTTGAACCTTACAATAGTAACTAAAGTAGTTAAGAGAACTTCAGGCAATTGGACAGTTGCATCTGCTCAAACAGGAGGAATTATAAAAGGACTGAATCGTTCAACCATCCCAATTCAGGAACTCCGACTTCTGGGGTCTGACCAAAGTAACATTCAATTCTTGGTCAGATGGAACTCCAGAAACTAAAGTGACTAGTAGGAAAGATTGGTATCATAATGTTACCTCATATTGTCTTGGGTCTTCTCCTTCACTCCCATATGATGGTATCACCCCTAAGGCACTACCCCCAGGTTATTTCTTGATATGCGGAGACCGTGCATGGCCAGGAATACCCTCTAAGCCGCATGGGGGACCATGCTATTTAGGAAAATTGTCCTTGTTTGCAGCTTCTAAAAAACATATAATCAAAGCCCTACGAGAAGACCTTCATAGGAATAAAAGATCTATTAACCAATTAGGCCCTAAATGTGACCCCACATTAAAGATTTGGGGCCATACAAAGCGATTCTTTGCTGCACTGCTTTTACCAAACGTAGCAGCTGGAAAAGCATTGGCAGATATTCATCGCCTCGCATGTTGGACAGCACAACAGCTAAAGAAATTGCAAGTTGATGGAGGGTTGGATGATTGGTTGAATGGGTTTGGGATTACAGGGTGGATTAAGGAGTTAATCAAACAAGGGATTTGGATTCTGGCTGTAGTTCTTTTAGTCTTAATGACAATTCCATGCTTAATCCAATGTGTATCGAATATGTTTCGCAAATCCATTGAAGGCACCTGGGTATCTCTTAAGTAAAAGAATTTACTTATGTTATAGAAAAGGGGGGAATTGAAACTGATGTGGCCTATTGTGTACAGGGGGGTTGTCAAAATGTACAGGGGGGTTGTCAAAATGTACAGGGGGGTACTGCTTAAGTCATAGCTGGTTTAACGAGCTCAGCAGATGTCTTATCAGACAAATACCAGAACAAAACCTCCTAGTGAGGAGAATGGGGGGTTGTACAAGGAGTACTGCTTAAATCATGGCTGGCTTGACAAGCCCAGCAGTTGCCTTATCAGGCAGTACTAAGATAAGGCTTCCTAGCGAAGGGAATAGCCCATTAAACCAGCTAGACATGGACCAGACCCATCCAGCTCCTAAAGAGCATGCATGAGGACCAGAGGTAAAAAGTTCAAGCCTGAGGAAGACTCGTTTACTTCATCTTGAAGACCCCTACCCACAAGAGGAAGACTACTTACTTCATCTGAAGACCCCTGCCCAAGACGACCAGGAGGCACTGTGCATGTGTGGAGAGCCTTTTAGCTCATTATAATACGAAGCGGGGATAGAATATGAATATGTATAGGCGTATTGTGCGACCTAATACATATGTATAACTTTACAGGATAAATGTAAAAGGAAAACGGCACTGAGGCACGCATGCCTTTTGGAGGACCAATCCCCCCGTGCGTCTTCAGCTGAATAAAGCATACCTACTTTACAACTTTAACGAAGTTGTGGAGTCTATTCCGCTATCACCCTCTGCATCTTACAGGCTATATAAATTAAAGAATACCTTTTATGCGATGGTCTTTGTCTACTCCTGCAGGGATCCGAATAAGTCAAGGGGTCCCTCCAGGAAAAAAAAAAAAAAACTCCCGAGGGCCCTAGGGGAGCCCTGTCCTCAGCGGGTCCTGCAGCCGAGCAGAGAGGGTCCCATGTGGGGTGCCAAATTGATTCGGAGAAAACTCCAGGAACTCGTCAACAAAGTTTTAAGTTGACAAGCAGGTATTCTTTGTTGCTGCGCCATGCATACAAAAATGTGGTGGTCTTTAAGGATCGTTTACTTTCCCAACAAGCTTAATTAACATTACAGACATAGCAATCATCCTGCCCTTTTACTTATCAGTTAGTTTAACTGCTTCCATCCTGGACATCAGCTAGTCTGGGATACACCCCAGTAGATGTTTACACCAGCTGAATGGCTTTATTAACACCAAACATAGCAATTATCCTGTATTTTTATTTTACTCCTGGTGCGACTGAAGGGAGGGGAGGATGGGAGAGCTGATGGAGAAGGATCGGGTGGTATCGGTGGGTAAATGCCTTCCCGATCACCTCTCGAGTCCCGCCCTTGATAAGGGGGTGGTAAATTATCTAAAGGCTCCCATGATGATTTATTTGGTTTATTCACCTTCCCTTTCTTTTCTGTTAAGGGAAATAACAAAACCGTTATAGATGACCCTTTCCATATTGCAGCATAATCACTCTCCTCTTGATTGGAAGGTTCCTTACCATTTACATATAGATTTAAAGACTGACAAATCCAATCATCAAAATACCCGAATATTGGCCAATATGGTCAGGTCGAATTTCCTCTTTGATCCACACTTCCATACAATAATTGACCATTTTTTTCTTTACTTTTTCCCTCCTGGGACGGCCAAAAGCCCCAGTACTTAAGTGTTAACCCCAAGGGACTGTCTGGGGGTATATGTGATAATTCGCTCCCTGTCTTATTCCTGGGACCTCTCCGTGGGCCCCTTCCCGGGTTAGAGTTACGACTCCTACTCTGACCCATTTCCCACCAGGTGTGTCTCCTCTCAGTCGCTCACTATCACTTCCCTCCTTCAGCGGCCAAGTCCCTCGTGGGAGATTGGAAACGCACTTAGAAGAGGTCCAACACTTGCTTCACAGATCCCGATGCCCTGGCCCGTATTTTCACAGGTCCAGGATACTCAGTCCATGTCTCAGTGGTGCACAAACACAAATCACCAAGCACTCCTTCTCTGCAAAGACCAATTCCCTCAGGGGAGATTGGAGCCGCGGTTAGAGGAAAACGTCACAGTCACACTCACACACCGGCCCTCCCACCCAACCGAATGATACTCACATTCCATTGTTCTCGTCCGGGTCTTTGTGCACAAGAATTACAGGTACCTTATACTGCAGTTTTTACGGGAGCTCGAATTCCTTGGTTATTGCCTCTCTGTTTGTTGATCTCGTGGGACTACCCGGGACTACAACTCCCGAGCCACAAACTGTGGGGCGCTTCCTCGTAAAAGCTATAGTCCCAGGCAGCCACACAGAGATCACGTCGGGGTCACCAATTTTGTCATAAAAATTCTGTCTTGGCCATGAGCTGATTTAATTATTTTTTTATTACAATTGATTAATATCGAGAGGCACTAAGCAAGCAGCGCTGGGGAGTCTCTGCTCCACCCAAGACGCACACTGAGATTTCCCGGGTACAGTCTCTTATACTCCTCAGTCTTGGGTTTCAACCAATCCTGTCATCTCCTTCGCCCGAATATCGATGTGGTTCCTTTTCATTGTTCTCCTCCTGTTGCTGGGGTCTTATCTTTGGGTGAAGAAATTTCTTCACAAGTTATTGAATTCCTTGGCAATACATTAACAGGGGATGTCTGTCACAGGGTTAACCACCATCTTAGCCCCCCCTAAATTCCATTTCTTATATAGTTACTTATTCAATACACAAGTTTCACCTCATCCTGTAACAGAAGGTATCTCTTGATTACTTAACCCCCTCAAGGCATTCAAGCAGTTAAACAAAGTACCCCAGTAATTATAGCAAAGCATTTGAGACATTCAAGTAGTTAAACAAAGTACCCCTTAAAGTAACAAAGTGTTTGATTAGGAAAGATTATTCCTTTGTTTCTTCTTCTCTTTCATTATTGTATTGACAGGAACATCTATCTTAATCTGATCATTTGTATACATTCTACACATGAATACATTCTACACATGATTTTCGATTCCACCCAAAGTACAATGATGACAAGGACTCCTAAGTTGCTGACAGGAATCATTCCTATATACCTCACATCAGCAAGTTCTGCCCATCCATGTGTGTCCTCAGAGTTGAGGCTTTGCAACCTGCCCTGTCCAACCAAAATATATCCCAGCAAGCTGCTACTGTTGTTCTGGAGGAAGTTGGTGCTGGGCTGAGGGTTTGATAACAATTGGGCCACTGGTGAACTACTTGGCCATGGTGTCTCCAAAACAGATTCTTTGATGTGAGCTAATCCCTGACTAGGATGAAGTCCTTCTGTCCTGTTGCCAAACTGCATAGGAAAAGCCACAGTTCAGGGAAAACTGCAATTTATTGAGTCTGAACCATGCTTTTAGAAATGGAGAAGTGCTGAATCTCCACTTAGCTGTTGCAGAGCACTGGTGCTGTGGCTGCTTGGTTCCTCTTGGGGTGCAGGCCTTTTTTCCAGGTACTGGCAACCAGGAAATTAATTGCAAAATTTTGTCTTTGGGGACTGAAAATCCCCATCTGTGAATGGCACTCAGCTGTTCCCAGATGATGCCTGGGAAACAGCTCCCATCTTACAGTACAAGGGGGAAAGTACATGGGCCCTGGCAGGAGTGGATGCTGAGGGTTGTGGGGATGAGAAGGACAAGTACAGACCACTGGACTTGAGAAGCATCATTAGAGTGTTATCTGCAACAGCGCTGACAAATATGTGAAGTGATATGCACATAGGTATCAAACCTGGCTTGGAATTTAAAGCAAGCTTTGTACCTGGAAATATTTCTCAGCTATTTGTTGCCAAAACATTTCCATAGTGCTTCTTTGCTTTGCAAATGTGCAGGAAGGGAGGGATGCAAGAGTGGTGGCAGCATCCATGGGTGTGGGTGTGTGTGTGTAATAAGTGTGATGCCAGGAGCACCGAGTAGAGGGGTTGGGCTTGTGATTTGGTGGTGCAGTGAATGAGGTCATTGTTGCAAGGCTGGCTTTGGTTTGTTCCTCTTCCACCCAGGTATGGTGCTTCTTAAAGGAGGATGTTGGAGGAGGGGTGTAATGGTTTAAGCCGAGCTGGTAACTCAGAACAATGCAGCTGCTTGCTTGCTCCACCCTCTTCTTCCCTCTGCTGCCAGAGGGATGGGGAGGAGAATCAAAAGAATGTAACTCCTATGGGCAAGGAACAGTTCAGTAACTGAGGTATAACACAAAACCACTACTGCTACCATCAATAATAATAATAAGGGAAATAACAAGGGGAGAGAATACAATTGCTCACCAGCTGCTGACCCATACCCAGCTGGACCTGAGCAGCGATCTGAGCCTTCCACATAACTCCCTCCAGTTTATATACTGGGCATGACATGTTGTGGTATAGAATCACCTTTTGGTTAATTGGGGTCAGGAGTCATTTCTGCTTCCTCCTAACTTCCTGTGTCCCTCCTCACTGGCAGAGCATGAGACTGAAAAGTCCTTGATTGGAGTAAACATTACTTAACAACAACTAAACACACCAATGTTTTATGAACACTACTCTTAGAAGTCAAAAACACAGCACTCCACTAGCTACTAGGGAGAAAAGTGACTGCTACAACTGAACCCAGGACAAGGGGGTGTGGTGGGAGAAAATAGCAAGGAGGAGCTGGAACACTGCATGGGGCACTAACTTCTGCCCCACCCCCTGTATTGTAAACAAACACAGATATTTACTGAATAATCCCCAATTCTTCCTGAGCCCAAAACCTGGTGCTGGCAGGAATTTTGCTTGGCTTTTTCATTTCTGAATGCTGTGTGCCTCAACTCCACACCCTCACGAAGGAAATGTGCCTGGGCCAGGGAGCTGGGGCAGAGGTTGGATAAATACATTTCTTTTCCTGTACTGGAACCTGGTTCAGGGCATGATGCTCATGATGCACTGTGCAAGCAAAGCACATAGAGTGACAGAAGAGTTAGGGTTGGAAAGGACATTAAGATCATCTAGTTCCAACAGCCCTGCCATGGGTAGGGATGCCTCCCACTAGACTATGCTGCCTAAAGCTCTGTCCAACCTGGCCTTGAACACTGCCAGGGACAGAGCGTTTAGCATTGTCTTGGGAAACCCGTTCCAGTGCCTCACCACCCTCACAGTAAAGAACTTCTTTATATCCAACCTGGACTTCCCCTGTTTTAGTTTGAACCCATTACCCTTTGTCTTATTGCTACAGTCCCTGATGAAGAGTCCCTCTCGGGCATCTTCATAGGCCCCCTTCAGATACTGGAAGGCTGCTCTGAGGTCACTATGCAACCTTCTCCAAGCTGAACAGTCCCAGTTTTCTTAGCCTGTCTTTGTACAGGAGGTGGTCTAGCCCCCTTATCCGTGTGGCCTTCTCTGGACTTGTTCCAACAGCTCCATGTCCTCCTTATGTTGAGGACACCAGAAGTGCATGCTGTACAAGTGGGGTCTCATGAGAGCAGAGTAGAGGAGCAGGATCACCTTTGACCTGCTGGTCAATCTTCTTTTGATGCAGCCCAGTCTACAGTTGTTTTTTTTGGGGGGCTGCAAGTGTACACTGCCATCTCGTGTTCAGTTTTTCATCAACCAATACCCCAAAATCCTCCACAGTGCTGCTCTGAATCATTTCTCTGCCCAGCCTGTAGCTGTGCCTGGGATTGCCCTGACCCAGGTGTAGGACCTTGCACTTGGTATGGTTAAACTTCATGAGGTTGGCATTGGCTCATCTCTCAAGTGTGTCAAGGTCCCTCTGGATGGCACCCCTTCCCTTCAGCATATCAACCAAGTGGGTGACCTGACAGAAAGTTAACAAAATGGACCCAGGCATTATCACCCTGGTCAGACTTAAGCCTTGGGAATGGTAAAGAGAACAATGAAGTGTCAAGATCAGTTAGCAAAACAAAGCAGGTGGTTTGCAGGAGAAAGCAGGATGTGCAACTTAGAGACAGGCCAAACAATGTAAATATTTCTAACCCTTAGTAGTTTTGCTGAATCAGGATGACAAGGAAGTAAGAGAATGGAAAGTTACTGCTTAGCACTTAGTGGACTATAAAAGGGATGCAAGACATGCAATAAAGATGTTCAGATTTCACCAGAACTGGAGTCCCTCTTTGATACGCCACACAACCAAACCACACAGCTTGGCGTCATCAGCAAATTTTCTGAGGGTGCACTCAATCCCACTGTCCATGTTGCCAACAAAGATGTTGAACAGTACCAGTCCCAATACCGACCCCTGAGGGACAATCGCTCATTACTGATCTCCATTTGGACATTGATCCGTTAACCACAACTCTGCATGCAGCCATCTGGCCACTTCTTTATGCATTGGGTGATTCATCAAATTGATGTCTCCAATTTAGAGACAACGGTGTCATGTGGGACAGTGTCGAACACTTTGCACAAGTCTGGGTAGATGATATCAATTGTTTTTCCCCTATCAGTTCTGTAGCCCCATCATAGAAGGCCACCAAAATGGTCAGGCAGGACTTCCCCTTAGTGAAGGCATGTTGGCTGTCACCAAGCACCTGGTCATTTTTCATGTGCCTTAGCATGCCTTCCAGGAGAATCTGCTCCAAGATTTTGCCAGGCACAGAGGTGAGACTGACTGGTCTGTAATTCCCCGGGTCATCCATTTTCCCCTTCTTGAAAATGGGGGTTATATTTCACTTTTTCCAGTTGACAGGAACTTCACCTGACTGCCATGATTTTTCAAATATGATGGACAGTGGCTTAGCAACTTCATTCGCCAACTCCTTCAGGACCCGTGGATGGATTTCATCAGGTTCCATGGACTTGTGCACATTCAGGTTCTTAAGATGATCTTGAACCTGATCCTCTCCTATAGCACTTCATTCTCACATTTCCTGCATATGTTTTTTGTAACTTCAGTGGCGTGGTCAGAGCACTTGCCAGTGAAGACTTAGGCAAAGAAGTCATTGAGAACCTCAGCCTTCTCCAAATCCAGGGTAGCCAGTTTTCCCATTTCCTTTCAGAGGGCCCACATTATCCTTAATCTGTCCTTTGCCATATACTTATAAAGAAGCTTTTCCTGTTATCCTTGACAGCCCTAGGCAGACTCAATTTGAACTAGGCCTTAACTTTTTTGGCCTGATCCCTAGCTTCCTGGACCATGTCCCTGTATTCCTCCCAGGCTGATCCAGTCTAATCCATTATGCTTTGCCTTTTATGGCTTGTGGTAAGGAATAAAAGTACAAAAATTATATTAAAGGCATGTTTAAAACTAAGAATGAGATTCTCTTCAACAGTTACGACTGCATCTTATTGGTAATGGCCTGGTGGAGGTGAATGCCATTTCAATATCTTTACTGCCTCATACTATGTTCAGGTTTCTCCTGCTGTGGAGCCCAATTTCTTGATTCCAATAAACTCATCTGACATTATTTTGTTGTTCTATTTTGAACATATCTGGCCCTCTGACACCGTGGGTACCATTCACTGCAGGTAGAGACTCAAGAACATCTGGAAAAAAAACTAGTTTTAACAGCTGAATTCTTTAAGATTGTAATATAGTTAAGAACAACAGGTGGAAACAATCTTTCACTATTTTATCAAAATTTGGCACAATCAAGATCTAAGCAACCAGCACAGAAAGTTTTCTGTGAAGTACTGATATACGGATCAGTCAAAACCACAAAGTTAAATGTAAACTTATGGCCTAATAAGTCTGCTATAAGCAATTGATCAGTCAGAAGGTTAGACACTTTCTAAAAGCTGAGGCACCTCAAACCCTGCCATAAGAGCAGGGCAGGCAATTCAGAAAGGAGGTTGGCAAGGAGAACGTGTAGTCAGGCTTTTAGTTTCTTCCCCCAAATCAAGTTTTATGGTGCGGCTGAAGCATAACTGAGCTGCTGGTTAATAAGCTTCTCTAGGGATGTCATCAGAAGCCTCTAATGAAAGTGCTCCTCAAGAACCTGAAGCTTGCTTTTAGGACAAACTAGATCATTAAGAGAGTGTCATGGTTTAAGCCCAGCCGGTAACTCCCCCTCCCAGAGGGATGGGGAGAAGAATTGAAAGAATGTAATTCACCCAGGTTGAGCTAAGAACAGTCCAGTAACTAAGGTATAATACAAAACTACTACTGCTGCCACCAATAATAATAACAATAGGGGAAATAACAAGGGGACAGAATATAAAACTAAAAGGGGAAAAGGGAAAGAAAACAATGAACACAAGTGATGCACAATACAATTGCTCACCACCTGCTGACCGATATGTAGCCCAACCCTAGCAGCAATCTAGCCCTTCTGGGTAACTCCCCCCAGTTTAAATACTGGGCATGACATGCTGTGGCATGGAATACCCCTTTGGCTAGTTTGAGTCAGGTGTCCCGTCTCTGCTTCCTCCTGACTTCCCATGCCACTTCTCACTGGCAGAGCATGAGAGACTGAAAAGTCCTTGATCAGGGTAAGCAATAATTAGCAACAGCTGAAAATATTGGTGTGTTATGAGCGTTGTTGTCAGACTAAAGTAAAAAACACAGCACTGCACCAGCTACTAAGGAGAAAAACAGCTGAACCGAGGACAAAGGAAAATGAAAAAAGTTTTAAACTAAAGGCCTTGAGATAAGCAAACACTTTTTCCAAACATCAAGAAGTTGCCACATGAAGGGGGGGGGGGGGAAGTAATCTCATTAGGAGTTAGTCTGAAGAAGGCAACACTGTTAATGAAAATATAAAGAAAACTCATCCATCATTCTGGCCATCGCCCTTAAATCATCCAGTCTTCCATGCCTAAGATGGAAACAGTGACTGCTGACTTCTTTGCTAAGAATGTCAGCGCATGGGGGGAAGCAACACCTAAGCACTGTGTGTCACAGCCCTCTGCAGATTCCTGAAGCTACACAAGAAACTTGGCAAAAGCTTCTGAATAATCTCTTTTAAGACTTTGACTTATGTTAACCACTACAGCTGTGGTGCCAGGTCAGCTCAGAACAGCATGGGAGGCAGACCAAAGTGGCAGTGCTTGAAAGATTTAAGCTGGAGTCTACGTACTTCTAAGCCTGCTTAACTAAGCTTCAACTCCCCACACATATGTGGAAAAATAAAGAATTCCTTCTCCCTCCTCATACCCCATCAAACAGCCAAAAGAGATATCCTCAGGACATGCATTTATGGAGAAGCAGTGAAAGTAAGAAAAATTGGACCTGTTTCTCGGCAAGTTGAAAGCAACAGAAATTCCTACCTCTATTGGCTGCTGTTGTTGGTCCTGCAAAGGAATTTAATACATTGCTCAAGATCAATTATTTCAAGGTGCAGAATTACATGACAGAAGCAAACTAAATTTATAAACAACAGGGTTTTCATAATTTTATTTATACTACTAGCTAGAAAGAAAGCATACATATATTGTATCTGTCATACAGTCAATACATTTGAGGGTGTTTTTTTTCTACTATAAATTCTCTATGCAAAGTCATTGCCATTGGTCATTGATGGCATAGAGCTTAAAATAACCACGAGGTATAAAAACAAGTTTGCCATCTTGCCCTGAGCGGAAATGGTGAACAGATACAAAAAAACCCTGGATCCTAAATACTGATGTAGTATCATACATGATTTAATGGTATATGCAAATAAGAAGTCATGCAACTTTTAAAAATACCTGACAAGTTTTACTTGAGTAAAATCATAAAAGTCAGTAGTAGTTATGAAAAAATGTTCCTGCCACTAGGTACTCATTATGCAATTTCAGTGACAACCTTGCAGACTGGGTATTTCATGTTATATTTGAGTGCCAACACTGAAAGTATCCATTTCCTTTAATGTTTTAAAACCCATGTGTCTATATAAACAAAAAATTAACATATCTTTTTTAAAAACTAGCGAAGGAAAAGCCACCTTTCCTTTTCTCACTATTTTAGATCAGTGGCGACAACATAGAATCATAGAACAGTTAGGGTTGGAAAGGACCTTAAGATCATCAAGTTCCAACCCCTCTGCCATGGGCAGGGACACCTCGCTCTAAACCATATTACCCAAGGCCTCGTCCAACGTGGCCTTGAACACTGCCAGGGATGAAGCATTCACAACCACCCTGGGCAACCTATTCCAGTGCCTCACCACCCTAACAGGAAAGAATTTCCTCCTTATATCCAATCTAAACTTCCTCTGTTTAAGTTTTAACCCGTTACCCCTTGTCCTATCACTACAGTCCCTAATGAAGAGTCCATCCCCAGCATCCCTATATGCCACCTTAAGATACTGGAAGGCTTCTATGAGGTCTCCACTCAGCCTTCTCTTCTCCAGGCTGAACAACCTCAACTTTCTCAGCCAATCTTCATATGGGAGGTGCTCCAGTCCCCTGATCATTCTCATGGCCCTCCGCTGGACTTGTTCCAACAGATCCATGTCCTTTTTATGTTGAGGACACCAGAACTGCAAACAATACTCCAAGTGAGGTCTCACGAGAGCAGAATAAAGGGGCAGGATCACCTCCTTCGACCTGCTGGTCACACTCCTTTTGATGCAGCCCAGGATACGGTTGGCTTTCTGGGCTGCAAGCGCACACTGCTGCCTCATGTTCATTTTCTCATCAACCAACACCCCCAGGTCCTTCTCCACATGGCTGCTCTGAATCTCTTCTCTGCCCAACCTGTAGCTGTGCCAGGGATTGCTCTGACCCAGGTGTAAAACCTTGCACTTGGCATGGTTAAACTTCAAGAGATTGGCATCAGCCTACCTCATAGGCGTGTCAAGGTCCCTCTGGATGGCATTCCTTCCCTCCAGCGTATCAACCGAACCACACAGCTTGGTGTCATCGGCAAACTTGCTGAGGGCGCACTCAATCCCACTGTCCATGTCAGCAACGAAGATGTTAAACAAGACCAGTCCCAACACCGATCCCTGAGGGACACCACTCATTACAGGTCTCCAGGCGGACATTGAGCCATTGACCACAACTCTTTGTGTGCAGCCATCCAGCCAGTTCTTTATCCACCGAGTGGTCCATTCATCAAATTGATGTCTTTCCAATTTAGAGACAAGGATGTTGTGTGTGACAGTGTCGAACGCTTTACACAAATCCAGGTACATGACATCAACTGCTTTACCACTGTCCATCAATTCTGTAGCCCCATCATAAAAGGCCACCAAATTGGCCAGGCAGGATTTCCCCTTAGTGAAGCCATGCTGGCTGTCACCAAGCACCTTTTTTTTTTCATGTGCATTAGCATGCCTTCCAGGAGAATCTGCTCCAAGATTTTTCCAGGCACATAAGTGAGACTGACTGGTCTGTAATTCCCTGGGTCATCCATTTTCCCCTTCTTGAAAATGGGGGTTATATTTCCCTTTTTCCAGTTGTCGGGAACTTCACCTGACTGCCATGATTTTTCAAATATAATGGCCAGTGGCTTAGCAACTTCATTTGCCAGCTCCTTCAGGACCCGCGGATGGATTTCATCAGGACCCATGGACTTGTGCACGTTCAGATTTTTGAGATGGTCTTGAACCAATTCCTCTTCTACAGTGGGCCAAATGTCTTCATTCTCACAGTCCCTGCGTCTGCCTTCCAAGATTTGGGTGGTGCAGTCAGAGCCATTGCTAGAGAAGACCGAGGCAAAGAAGTCATTCAGAACCTCAGCCTTCTCCAAATCCTGTGTATCTAGTTCACCTGAGAGCTTCCTGAGGGGGCCTACGTTCTCCCTAATCTGTTTTTTATTTGCTAGTTACCTGTAGAATCCCTTCCTGTTATCCTTGATATCCCTAGCCAAGTTTAATTCTAACTGGGCCTTACCTTTCCTAACCTGGTCCCTGGCTTCCTGGACAACATCCTTGTACTCTTCCCAGGCTGCCTGTCCTTGCTTCCACTTTCTATAAAACTCTTTTTTCATTTGAATTTTCCTCAGGAGCTCCTTATCCATCTAAGGAGGTTTCCTGGCCCTCCTGCTGCACTTCCTTCTGGTTGGGATGCAACACTCTTGAGCTTGTCTCATCCCTCACTGTTTGGCAACTCCTTCTACATTTTAATCTGGAAAAATCATAAGACAGTCAACAAAACAAGTCTTTTATTAACTATTGTTCCCTAAAAAGATCATCACAAATCAGTTGGAATTGTAAAGTTGCTATAAGGTGTCTGTAACTATTAGAATGAACTTTCAGATCTAAATATATATATTATATATATTCTGCATACAAAAGGCTCTTGTGAGGCTTACCACCAAGATGAGAAGGAAAGTTTCAAAGGGAACAAACCATATACTGTAAAGTCTCTATAAGGCATTTGCCTTTCACTTTAAGCCCTGTATTATGACAATTAAATTCTGAAAGTAACTGAAATAGAAATTTTGCATGTTCAGTTTCTTTGTGCTAAGAGCAAGGCAGCAAACACATTTTTTAAATCTGGTTTTAGAAGATTAAACAGAACAGAAATAAAATATATCTTCAGGTTATAAACAGAACTGTATTTTACAATCCACAATCCTCACAATGGTCCACAGCAGTGCAGCAGAGGGATCTTAGTCTAAAGGTTGTGGGTCTGCAATAGGCATGGTATGAAGTACTTCATCTAGAAGCTGGAGGGCACGGTGTAAGTGAATTTCAATCCAGCATGGCGTCTCTTTGATGCTCTGTCTTGGATAATCAGGTCCCCAACCTTTTACAAAACTCATCCTGAGTATGCATAAGCGGCGAAGGTCATCTACACCAATTCCAGCAGCAGCTGACAAACCTAAACAGGAGAGGTTTCAAGTAAGTGTTCACAGATATGTTCTTTTATCTTTGTTTAGCCGTTCCCATTTACTTGTCTCTTTCTTCCCATACAGTGCCCTCTACCACAGGCAAAGCCAATCCACATTCCTAGATCTCAATTATTTTGTATTTCTTCCAATTAATTTATTTTCATCATTCTGCAATCTGGAAAGGCTGCTGAAACAGAAAACTCCATATAATAAAGCAGACATGATGAAACACAATGTCTTATGTGATACAAGGCATGTAAACATTATTTAGGAAATGCAGTCAGAAAATATTTATTCTTGAGGTTTGCACATGCTGCATTTTCACCATAAGAATTCAGACTGACCACCTGCAGGAAGCTTGATTTCCAAACGACACTACTTACATGTAATAAAATTAAAATACTAATACAGCTAGCAAACTTCAAATCACAAATATGGTCAAGACAAAAGTTAAATACAAAAAGCAATTTGTAGGATAGCTGGAAAGAGCCACGAGGAATCCAGGAAACACTATAGCACATAAAGCACCCCGAGATATGCAAGTACTTAAGCTTTTAAAAATATTTAGGGACAATCTAGAATTCATTAACTACAAAAACTCTAGCCCAGAATGACTTAAAAAAAAGAGACAGAAGAGAAAGAGAAAAAATACTCTCTTCTTCACACTCTCTTCTTCCTCTTCTCAAGAATCTTAATATTATGTTTTCCTAAACCTAGTCAAGAACTTTGTCACCCAGTAATCCCATTGTTTTGAGTAACATTCTATGAGCTTATATTTCAAAGATCATTTTCCAGGCTTGGGTCTAAGCAGCCAAAAGTATCTTTGTTTAAAGTAATAGGGTATGCTATTTGACTTTGTATGTAATGTGCTTTCTGTGGTAGTACAACGCTTCTTGCAGAACAGTAAGCAGCCACTTCCCTATCCAATATTCCCTGAAGGCTAGAGTGAAAACTGATGTGAAACAGGTACAGAGTGAATTAATATAGTGACCAGGATGCCACCCACCCCAATACTGCTACCTCACTCCCAGTTTATTTGTACTGTTGCAAGGGCAGTGGGTGGGGATGTGTGCTGTTATGAGGGATTGCTCTGTTATTTATTTTCAGGTAAAGAAAAAAAGGAGACCAAGCAGTTAATGTACTTACTAATGGCTGGGGCTATTCCACCTACTGATCCTGGTCCAGGAATGTTTCCTGCTACTGCTGCAGCTTGAGCAGCAGCAGCAGCTTGGGCAGTGGCAGCCTGCTGTTGCATCTGACGATGACACTGGCGTAAGTCAAACACCTTTAAAAAACAAAACAAAACAAAACCAAACCAACAAACAAACACCACAAAACCAACCAAACAAACAAAAACCTCACAAACAACACCCCCCCCGCCCCAAAAAAAAATTAACTATGTAGACTTACCAAAATCAATGAAGGAAAGAATCCCTCAACTCCCACCCCCAATAATCTGGACCTCTCTGCTTTCCCAAAACAGACTTCTACAGTCTCAGCATATACCTGAGTAAAAGCAAACCTGCCCTGACTACTTGAATTTCTAACAGGAATAATCCATTAAAGCTGTTTCTTAGAAACTCTTCTCATACAATATTACCACCACTGACAATTCCAGAACCTGTCTGAGCTGAGCAGCCTAAAGCAGTACCCTACGCGGGACTGACTACAGGATCAAAGTCTGAAGGATACTACAAGTTGATAAAATCCCAACTTTTTAGTTAAATTCTAAGATTTCCACAAAAAAGGCATGTAAATAAAAAGAAGCCAACAAATCCTGCTTAAATTTGTCAGACTTTGTTCTTCTTTACTGCCTTACTGAAATGTGTTAGTCTATTTAGAAGAAATACCAATTGATAGGCCTGAAGTTTCATTTCAGCAGCTGGGTTTGAGTTTGATGGCATTTTATATCTTTGTGATCAGGCTTGGCACTAATATATAAAGGAATGCTGTTCTCATACTAGAAAGCCTGTGTGTAGAGGCTGCTGGGGTCTCTTTCACTTTCATTACATAACCTGCCTGCAAAACTGAAGATAAAAAACCTCAGCCAACCAACCAAAAAAAAACCAACAAAACACCCCCAAAAGAAAAAAAAAAACACTCACCACCCACAAAAACAAAACAAACCCCAACCAACAAAAAAAAAAACCACCAAAAAACCCAAAACCCTCCAAAACTAAAAAATGACACACACTTCAAGCAGCTTCTCTCTAATTCAAGAATGATTTTTTTTTCTTTTTTTTTAACAAGTGTGACTTGTCTTAAAGTCCAGCAGAGGCATGTCCAAATAAGAATCTCCTGAAAATAATTTGTTTCCATGCAACTTAGTGCCCTCTGGATCACTTCAGGTTTGTAACACTTTAAAACACACTTGATGTTTCTGCACTTACACAGACTTTCCCAACTGTTCTTGTTTTGGAGAGAGAGTGAAGCGATAATCTATGCTAAAAAATTTAATAGTAGTAGTTAATTTAAAACTGTAAGGTTAAAAGTATAAAAACTGATATCAAGACTGATGAAATACAAAATTAGTTACTTTTGTAATAGCTAGATGAGAGAATTTAGAATAATTTTAAAAAGTCATCTTAAGTGACTTGTAAATAAATTATCCTTTTAAAAACCCTAAAAATTTCCATTTGACATTTATTTCAGTGTCTCATAGCTTCCCTAATGTTTACAAGAACCAAATGTAGGCAGTTTCCCCCACAATTTTCATCTAGGAAGATCAAACCAACCTTTATATATGCACTTGGGTAAATCTTGTGAACAGCATCCCCTGGTGCACGCCCTGCTTCTCTATCCAGGTAGTAACTCTGAACGAAGACTGCATGGTCACTGAGGCATCTAACCCACACATCACCTTCTCCTTTGCACTCCAGCTGCACACCTTTACCTATGTGCAACCTTAAAAAGAAAAATGGTTCCAATACATCTCTGTATACATACTATATAACTCAGACCTTCACTAAATAAACATAAGTCTCCAGCACTTGGTCATCTGTGGTGCCTTAATTTATACTCCACTCACCCAAGGATTTCAAATTGTAGTTATTATCTTAAGTGCAAGTTAGTAGATAGTTACACAAAACCGTAAAGTAAAAAAACAACTGTAATACCACACAAAGATCTACACGAAACACTGCATGCAGAAGTAGTGATATTCGAGTAGCAACTACTGCCCTCATTGACAGTATAGAAGTACAAAGCTGCAATACCAAACAACTTCAGTTCTGTTCAGAAGTGTAAAATCCCACAAGTAGTCCAGTACAGAAAGTCATTCAAGTACATACACAAAGCCGCATTTTAATGTGGTGTAGGCTTAAATTGTAGGTTTAAACTAACAATAGTGTGTGTGTAGCTTTAAGCTAACGTAGTAGAATAGAGCAAACTGTTCTAACTTGCTAACACAAAGAGAGAAAGGAGCATTTGGCTGATGGGGGAAGGAATATTGCGGGACTGATAACAACAAAGGGAACAGTAAACAAGACCAAGGATGCCAGCCTTCAAGATAGCAGAGTGGTGCCCAGCGGAGTGAGACTGGAACAGAACAGAAGCAAAGACATACCAACTGCTAACTCAGCACTAGGACCTTGCGAGCATGTGCAGACATTGAGATCATTCAATAAACACAGTGAGGAAGACTATCAGTGACCACCAGAAACACCCACTCGGCAAGGAAGTGCAAGCGTAAATGGAATACAGATATTATAATTAGTTCCAGGAGATCTCATGAATATGTAAATAATTTCCTGGAAAATCTGTAAATATGCATGAGTATGCTGAATATATAGCTACTGCAGGCAAGTAACAGGTGCGCTCACCTTTGTGAAACAATTTCTGTGTGCGTCCAGGGCTACAATAAAGAATGCCTGCTTTCTAAAACTCCAAATCGAGTCTTAGAGAGTTTCTCTGACCAACTTTTACAGTAACACAATAACTGTATGTTCGTTTGTATCACATTACAGCAATCTAGCATTTCGCTCGTCACAATGCAATGTTTCTGAAGATATGGAATAACTTTCTTCCTTTTTATTTCAAAAAGGAAAAAAGTTGCAAGACTGCTCTGGTTCTCTGTGCTTCCACAAAGCCCAGCACATGCACAATAAGAATGAATGAAAATCCAACTAGCTCTCAATCAACCTTCCTTTGCTCCTTTGACAAATCTATGTATTACAGTTATTCTCACATTATTCTAGCATGGAGAGCTAATCTTCACCTGCAGGGAATGCACAATCTGCAGCAGAGCAGGGGCCGACAGGTAGGTTTTCGTGAGCAAGGGAAACCCAAGGGGGGAGAGCCAGCAGCTTGCACGATAATAGCTTACATGATGTGGGAGGGCCCAGAAGTAACCCAGACCCTCCACCAGCAATTCTAGGAAGCACTGTGAACAGAATGTAGAGATAAGGGCATGTACGAAGGGCATCTCTTCGAAGTAGAGATTCCACAGGCCACCTGTACAAGTTGTGGCATTCGTTCTACCAGACTCTCAAAGCAGAACAGGGGGCAGTCATCAGAAAGCAAAGGCTGCAGCTCCAGCAGGGGGCCCTGCACCGTCTACCCAGGGGTGATGAGACAAAGGGGCACAAAATCACAAAATGGAATATAGAAACTTTTATAATTAGTTTTAAGTAATGTTAAGTTTGATGACTTTGTAACAGTAGCAATGGAAAATTACTGATTCAGTGATGCCGTCAGCGTGGGTCCCTGAATAGCCCTCCGATATGGTGGGCTGTTCAGTATGGTTCCCACAGTGGGATGCAGACAGGCTGGTCGGACACAAGGGTCTCATCCTTCCTGGGACACTGACAGGCTGGTCAACTATAAAGGGTTCAAGGAAACCCCCCTATTAATGTTACAATATGGTCTGAGCTATAAGGGTTAGGAAGTATTGCTTTTGGTTCTACTGGTATTCGCCTTATTTTGTGGCTTGTTACAGTAATGATTTTGGTCTTGTGATTTTGGTACTGGTGACAGGATGTTATAACTGTGTTATTAACTTGTTTGTTTGGTTGAATTTAAGTCTCTGTCTTTGTCTCAAGTGTTGTAACTGTGTGGAGTATGTCTGGGGATCCCATCTGTGTGTGTGTGTGAATGTGAGATTGGTAATGGAAAATCAGCAGAATGAAGAGATCTTGAAAAAGAATCCTTTTGGGTGCATTTTGGCACACTGGAAAGAACTTGGAGGGTCTCCTGCGGGCTTGGTAAATAAGAAAATATTGGTAAAATATTGTAACCAATGATGGCCTTTGTACAGTTTGGAAGATCAGGGAAAATGGCCTAAAAATGGAACTCTGAACTATAATACATTGTTAAAATTAATGTTGTTTTGAGGGGGCAAGGAAAATGGGATGAACTAATGTATGCAGATATGTTTTCCACTTTAAGAAATCACACAGAGTGACAGACTGAATGCAAAATTAATATAGCTCAGCCAGATTCCTTAATTTTGGCTTTGGAAAAGGACAGGGAAAAAAAAAAGGGAAAAGTGAAGCTGGAGATGCTCAGCCTGTGATATTGGGGAAAGATGTTTAAAGTTAAAAAACAGTAATCAGGAAGTGTGATGAGTGAATTCCTGTTTGTTAATCAAATCTTGTTTGCTTAAAAGTTAATTGTTTAAGAGTTGCTTGCTTGCTTAAAGGTTACTGGAAAATTTTGACACTTTGACATTTGGCTTATAGACTGTAAGCATCTGTTAAAGTAAACTAGGTATGGAAAAGAAGATAAAGAGCCTTCCTCCCTACACCCACCGGGAGGCAGAATGAGACCCCTTATTAGTGGGCCACACAAACGCAGAGTACGCCAAGAGTAGCATGTACACTGGATAAAGAAGAGTATAAAATCAGTGACTTTGGGGAAATGGGGTGTGTGAGGTATATAGGAATGATTAGTGTCAGCAACTTAGGAGTCCTTGTCATCATTGTACTTTGGGTGGAATCGAAAATCATGTGTAGAATGTGTACCAATGATTAGATTAAGATAGATGTTCCTGTCAATACAATGATGAAAAAGAAGAAACAAAGGAATAATCATTCCTAATCAAACACTTTGTTACTTTAAGGGGTACTTTGTTTAACTGCTTGAATATCTCAAACTCTTTGCTAATTACAGGGGTACTTTGTTTAACTGCTTGAATGCCTTGAGGGGGTTAGGTAATCAAGAGATACCTTCTGTTACAGGATGAGGTGAAACTTGTGTATTGAATAAGTAACTATATAAGAAATGGAATTTGGGGGAGGCTAAAATAGTGGTTAACCCTGTGACAGACATCCCCAGTTAATGTATTGCCAAGGAATTCAATAACTTTTTAAGAAGTTTCTTCACCCAGAGATAAGACCCCAGCAACAGGAGGAGAACAATGAAAAGGAACCACGTCGATATTCGGGCGAAAGAGATGACAGGATTGGTTGAAACACAAGACAGAGGAGTATAAGAGACTGTACCCAGAAATCTCGGTGCGTGCCGTTGGCGGAGCAGAGACTCCCCGGCTGCCCAGCGCTGTTTTGCTTGCTGTCGCTTGCTCAATAAACCAATTTGATTCATTCGCTTGGCTCTAGTCAATTTATTTGAGCCACAATTTATAACAGGAAGATAGGGTGAAAAATCATGTACCACAGGTACCTTCGAGAGGAGCACCCTCTGCATCTGTCCTATCTGATGTTGATAAGGAGGAAGAGATTTCTGTCACTGGCAACAAGCAGCACATTCACATTCAGAGTTAAGAAGGGGTTAAACGAGAAGTGCTGTTGCAGAGGCAGGCATCTGCAGGACCTGCAGAGCAAGGGGAGCCGCTGTGAGAAAAAATAAAAAAAAAAAAAAGGGAAAACCAAGGGGGAAAGGAGGGGAGCTCTAGCAGCTCCAGTGTTTGAGTGTGGGAGGAGGGATGTTGGAGGAGGTGGGGGAGTGGGCTCTTCTCTTCTGTGGGACCTGATCAGTGTGCGTGTGCTGTGGGGAGTTTTGAACGTTGGAAGTGTGACCGCCCTGGAGGTGGGAGTGCCATGGGGTGGCTCTAGTGGCTGAATTGGAACTAGACCGGCAAGGGACCTGGGGAATCTACCCTAGCAGATCCAGTGGTTAAATTAAAACTATGAATTAGAGGAAATAAAGTGGAATTTTAGTGGATACAGGAGCAACTTATTCGGTGTTAAATCAGAGGGAAAGGAATTTGTTACAGATGTGAGAGCTACTGGCCACCAAAAAAACAGAGAGAGAAAAAAAAAAAAAAGGCATTCTTTCTGAAAACTTTAAAGTACAAATTGGGGAAACAAATAGGAATGCATAAATTTTGATGCATGCCAAATCCTCCAGAAATCTTTATTAGGGTGAGAAGCAACATTTAAGGAAGGCAAAATGGAATTCAGAGTTAAAAACAACCAATTAATTGCAGTTTTGAGTTTATCTTTAATTCAACATAAAAGTAAAAAGAAGGACCTCCCTGAAATAGAAGAAATCCTTAATCAGGTATATGTGGGAGTATGGGAATCTGAAATTCCAGGTAAGGCAAAAAAATGCTTTGCCTGTTACAGTGGAAATAAAAAAGGGGGCCTGCCCAATTAGAATAAAACAGTATCTCTTAAAATTAGAAGATCAAAGGGAATTAAAAAAAATTGATACATTTTAAAATATAGATTATTAATTGAATGTGAATCGGAATATAATACTCCTATCTGGACAGTAAAGAAATATGATAAGAAAAGTTGCAGACTGGTTCAAGATCTCAGGGCAATCAACAAAATTGCAGAGGATATTCGTCCAGTAGTAGTTAATTCGTATGACTGATTGACTAAATTGAATAATAATCAGAAATGGTTTACCGTTCTGGATTTAAAGGACACTTTTGCTTACCATCGGCCAAAGAAAGACACAATTATTTGCTTTCAAATGGGAAAATCCTGACAGAGGAAGGGAAACTCAATTAACATGGACAGTATTACCTAAAGAGTTAAAAAAACAGTCCAGCAATTTTTGGAAATCAGCTAGCATGAGAACTAGAATCATGGAAGCCACCTACTCAAACGGGACTCTGTTACAATATGTGGATGACCTGTTAATTGCTACAGAAACAAAGGAAGAATGTATCAAGTGGACAGTGGAATTGGTAAATTTTCTGGGACTGAATGGTTAGCAGGTATCCAGACAAAAGGCCCAGCTAACCCAAACCCAAGTTTCCTACTTAGGATATGAAATAACAGGAGGACAGAGAGAACTTGGAACTGCTAGAAACGAAGCCATTTGCCAGACTCCACGACCGTCGACCATCAAGGAGCTCCGGACATCCCTGGGAATGACTGGATGGTGCAGACTTTGGATCTGTGATTATGGTGTTCTGGTAAGACCACTATATGAACTGTTGAAAGGAAACTCTCCCTCTTTAGAATGGACTGATACAGCAGAGGGGGTTTTTAGAAATTTAAAGACAGAGCTAATGAGAACTGCAACTATGTGACTTCTGGATGTGACTAAATCCTTCTGGCTATATTCCTGTGAAGAACAGGGAATAGCTTTGGGGGTCCCTGCTCAGAAACTAGGACCCTACAGAAGGGCAGTGGCGTGTTTTTCAAAACAGCTGGATGAAGCGAGCAAAGGATGGCCCGGATGCCTAAAAGCTATGGCAGCAGTCACCACGAATATTGAAGAGGCCTGCAAATTCACCTTGGGACAAAAGATTACTGTACTAGTGTCCCATGTGGTATCAGCAGTCCTGGAGCAGAAAGGAGCTCACTGGTTATCTCCTTGATGTTTTTTTTAAATACTAGGCCACCACTGTAGAACAGGATGATATAGAAATTGTAGTCACTAACATTGTGAATCCAGAATCCTTTTTACAGGAACAATTGACAGAAACACTAACACACGAGTGCTTGACCACCATAGAGACTGTATATTTGAACCGACCAGACTTGAAAGAAAAACCTCTGGAAGATGATGATTCTTGGTTTACTGATGGTAGTAGCTTCATGAAAAATGGTGAACAAAAGGCAGGATATGCCATTACCACCACTACACAGCTAATAGAAGCTAAACCTTTACCTGCAAACACCTCTGCCCAGAAGGCAGAAATAATAGCATTAACGAGAGCCCTGGAACTGGTTAAAGATAAAAGGATAAATATTTGGACTGATTCTAAACACACATTTGGTGTGGTCCATGAACATGGCGCTATCTGGAAAGAAAGGGAACTTTTGAAACATAAGGGAAACAGATTAACCATGCTACAGAAATTCTACAATTACTGGCAGCTGTTCAGCTATCTGAAGAAGTAGCTATTATGTACTGTAAAGGACATCAGCAAGGTGGCTCTGATCAGGAAACTGGAAATAATTTGGCTGATTTTGAAGCCAAACGAGCAGCTGAACAATTTCAAATCATGTCCTTAATCCCTGATGGCAAACTAACCATTGAAAAATCTAAACCTAGGTATTCAAAAGAGGATAGAAAACTGATTGAAGATCTAAAGGGACAGGAAAATAAAGAGGATTGGGATCAAATACCTAATGGGCGAATTGTAATCCCCTATAACCAGCTCTGGAAGTTAGTTCAGGAAGAACATAATAAAACCCACTGCGGTAGCAATTCTTTGCATAAATATTTAGACAAACAAATTGTAGGAAGCAATCTATACACCACAGTTCATTTAGTGACAAAACAACGTCATCTATGTCTTAAGAATAATCCTAAAACTGAAAATAGAAATCAAATTGGGACAACTGATAGAGGAAGTTATCCGGGACAGCAGTGGCAAATAGATTTTTCTGAATTACCAAGAAAAAGGGGGTTGTCGATATTTGTTGGTGTTAACGGATACTTTTTTAGGCTGGCCAGAAGCATTCCCTTGTAGGATAAATAACGCAAAACAAGTGATTAAAATATTATTTAATAAGATGAGAAGCTCATTTTGGGGTACCAGAGGCAATTTCTTCTGACCGAGGCTCTCACTTTAGTGCAAAATTGTTACAAGAAATTAGCCAAAAAATTAGAAATTGATTGGCAACTACATGTCCCATACAGGCCTCAGGCCAGTAGGCAAATAAAAAAGATGAACCATGTGATTAAACAATACGTTAGTAAAATATGTCAGGAAATGAATTTATATTGGTACCAAGGTTTACCACTGGCTCTATTAAGAATTCAAACTAAACCTCGGTCGATAGAAGAGGTTAGCCCATTTGAAATTTTGTACGGAAGACCATATTAGTCCTAGTTTAAAGGAGAAAGTCTTCACGAAGTGGGGGAAGGCTATCTCCAATAGTTTCTGATCAATCTGGAAAAACTATTAGAGGAGATAAATAAGAGAATAGTAGGGACAAGAGCAAGAGGTTTGGATTATCTGATTCACCCTTTCAGATCTGGCGGCTGGGTTTATGTTAAGAATTTTTCAGGAGATCCTCTACAGGAGAAGTGGAGCGGACCGTACCAGATATTATTGACCACCTTTACAGCAGTGAAAATAAAGGAACAACCTGCTTGGATACATTATTCAAGAATAAAGAAAGAACCAGAGCCAGAGAAGACATGGTGGATCAAACGTTCAGTACCCTTGCGTATTAAATTGTGTCGGTCATAATTTGGACTCATATGATTACTGGCATACAAGCTTGGGACCAGAACTTATACCTAAAATTAGTGCAGAATGTTATTAATGTTTTTAATCGTAGCGAATGTTGTGTGTGTGCACAGTTGCCTAAATCAGGAGAAAGCCTGGATCTCCCATTAACTGGAGTTCCAATTCCTAACACTGTCCCACGGACAAATTTGTGGGTGAACACTAGCAATCTGTGTTCGAAGGAAAGGTTAACATTTGGAATAGTTAATCCTAAATCAGGTAATAAATATTATACCTGTACACAAAGATGTATTACATCAGAAACCAGGATAGGAAATATTGCTTGTTTAAATGCCACAGATGTAGGTCACCATTCAAATTGCAATCATACTATTACTATAGATGGTATTATAGTTCAATGGTGGCCTGTTCCTAAAGGGAAAGGATGGTATTGGTTATGTGGAAAAAATGCTTATAAGACTCTACCCCCCAACTGGAAGGGGGCATGCACCTTAGGTGCTGTAATACCCAATTTTACTATTATCAACAGGTATCCTTCTGGGACCTGGATCAGAAGTTTTGCTAAACGGATTAAGAGAGGGTTTAAGCCTATTTTTGAACGGCACACCGCATTTCATAGTTTTGTAAGAGGGCTAATTCCACCTTTGGGAGTAAGTGAATTAGAGAAGGCAATTGTAAATATCTCAGCAACTATAGAGGAAATGGAAAGCAAAAACATTATATAATCCAGGCAGAACAACAAGAGATAACCAGCCTGTCTAAAGCAGTATTACAAAACCGAATGGCTCTAGACATGTTATTGGCATCACAAGGAGGGGTTTGTTCCATAATCAATGAAAGTTGTTGTTCCTATATAGACCAAAGTGGCAGAATTGAAACAGATCTGGAGGAAATTTGGAAACAAACTAAGATACTTCATGAAATGGCCATGGATGACACCTCCTGGGGATTTGAAGAAACATGGGAAAAGTTAACTTCATGGTTACCCAATCTCTCCTGATTGAGTCAACTGGTTGCAGGAATATTGGTGTTAATTATTTTAATATTGATTACCTGTGGTATGATACAATGTTCCCTCTGGTGTTGTAAATGGTCTATGATAAATTACGAAGATTGGAAAAGGAATGAAATTAAGCAACAAGTAGAAACAGGAAATTATTTCAAAAAGACTTTTGATGGTAATGGTAATATATAAAATGTTGCAAAAGAATTTGCAAAAGGACAGAAAAAGGGGGGAAATTGAGACAAAGGGGCACAAAATCACAAAATGGAATATAGAAACCTTTAGAATTAGTTTTAAGTAATGTTGAGTTTGATGGCTTTGTAACAGTAGCAATGGAAAATTACTGAGGTGCATGATACATAGAGAAAAAAAATAGAGTACAGCTAGAGAACATACTGAGAATTCTCACAAGATAAATCGTTATAGTTGGCATAGTTTTAAGAAAAACAGTCTAGAAGAACAGAACACAGGGATAAGGAGTATCTGGGAATAGCAGGTGTCCAGGATAGGCTACAGTTAAACTAACTGATAAGTAGGAGGGTGGGAGGATTATTATGTCTCTGGTGCTAACGAACCAATTAAACTGGTATGAGCATCTACTGCGCATGCTTCAAAGGCTGCCAGAAGTGATGAAGATTGTTGGAAGAAGTAAACGACCCTCAGAGACCACCACCACAATTCTGTACGCATGCGGGGAACTCTCTGGAAAATGATGTAATCCATATGTAGCCTCATGAATATGTATGTATGCCCAGGGACTATATAAGGATGGCTTGTATAGCAATACGGGGACACACGTTAGGAGGAGTTATCCCCCGTGTCTCCCGGCGCCGCAATAAAGAATACCTGCTTGTCAGCTTGAAAACTTTGCTGGCAAGTTTGTTCCTGGAGTTTTCTCCGAATCAGTGACTAATGCCTTCACTCAGGAGCCCCTGAAGGGAGCAGCTGCAGTGCAGACCTCAGGCTACAGGAGGTGCCTAGACCAGGGAATAAGGATGTTTATAATTATGTGCTGTCTCTCAGTAGAACCTTAAGTCGACTGCGGAGCACTCTGGTGTGGAATAGGCCGCTGTCTCTGGAAAATCCAGCACATGACATCCAACCAGGAGACCAAGTATACGTCCAGGACTGGAACAAAGAACTATTAAAAGAACGGTGGGATGGCCCATACCAAGTACTGTTAACCACATTCACAGCAGTAAAGGTAGAAGGGGTGGACACTTGGATACATTATACGCGGGTAAAGAAAGTTCCAAAAGTTTGGGAAACACAAGTACTGGGTCCTACAAAACTGAGACTGAAATGTAAATAAGATGTCTGGGTTCTGTTACAAAACTTGGATTGTCATTTGGTCATTAACACAGCTGACAACTATTCCTATCCTAGGAATTCCTCAGAAAGATGTTTTGACACAACTTAAAACAAGATGCCATTCTGACCTGCAAGTTCACAGAAAACATTCCGATAGGACCAACACCAATGAGGGTAGTCTGGGAAAAGATAGATGGTCCTATGGGAGTAAATCTGCAATTGGCCACAGCAAAATTGAAGTTACAGGAAAAAGGACTAAAAGATAAGTAAATCCAACACAGATAATCCAATCATATCGTCGAAATCCTGAGGAAAATTTAATGATAGGTCTGATTAAGGATTTTGCAAAAATTAAAAACACAAGCGGAATAACAGCATGTCTACCGATACCCAAAGCGGCAGGAGAATCAATTGAATGGGGAATAACAACGTTTCCACTTCCAGAGATTATCAAAACAATGGCTTGTCAGGAAAAAGAAATAACGAAAAATGTAACGGTGATAGAATATCAGGAAGAAGGTGTTTTCGGAGACCCTGCAGTTTTGGTATCAAAGTCATCATGTGAAAAGAAACCAAACTCTCAGTTTACTTCCATAAGAGGGGTAAGAGGGGAACTAGGAAAATGTGTTTATAAAAAAGAAATTAGGAAAAACAAACAAATAAAAGAAAAGGGGTGGGAATGCAACAAGGTGGATGATTTAAAACAAAATTGGGACACAGTTTGGTCAATGAGTATTCTGCAGAAATTCCAATATATCGGAGACACACCTTGGTGTCTTAAATGGCAGGGAAACAAAATGCAGCAAGAGACATAAATAACTTGCTGTCCATGAATAAAGTTAGTCGAGATATTATCAAGAATGTTCCCTGGTGGAATTGTCCAAAAAGTTTGGATTGTGATACTGACCCTGAAGAGATTACAATACTCCCAGTCAAAATTGCTTTAATGGCCAGGTGCGCATGTCAAGGACTAAAAATCGGAGGAAAAACGGTTAAAGTCCCAGATAATTATATAGGCTGTAAATATTCAACAGTGCATAGTATGGAACATTTTGTCTGGGCAGCTAGTGATGGAACTTGGACTACCTACTTATCCATGGAAGGTCCAGTTAAAGAAATTACTCTGGGATTACCCACTCCCTGTCCAATTTGGAAGAAATCACCATTTAAAGGTAAATTGGAAACCTTGCAAATTTGAACAAAAAGAGATATAGACATAAACGACGAAGATACTTGGCAGGAACCTTCAACAGGAACTAAAATAGGATGGGCTATGGAATCTTTATTTGCTCAGGTAGCATCATATCGAAATAGAGAAATGATTTATAATCTGATTGGTCAAACAGAGAGACTAGCCAGAATAACAAAGGGTTTAGAGATTTAAATTTACAATTACAAGCAACAACCAAAATGACCTTGCAGAACAGAATAGCATTAGACATGTTGTTACTTAAAGAGCACGGTGTCTGTGGATATTTGAAAGACAGAGTGGACCATTGCTGCGTTCGCATTCCCAATGTGACTGCAGACATAGAACACGATATTTCTCAGTTAACCAAAGTTGGAACAGGAAACAGAAAAAGAAAAAGAATATATTGAACAAAATTGGATCGGGGAGCTTTTTGATGATTTGGGCCTTCACCTCATGGGATGGGTCCGTTCCCTTGTGCAGACTGTAATCATGATACTGATTGTGTTTCTGATTATCTATGTAATGTATCTTTGCATCCGAAAGGAAATAGCCCAAAATGGTGCATGGACTCATCGAATTATAGGGGCAGTGACCAGAGACCACTCAAAATATCTGACACCTTCTCCTACTTATCAGGAAACTGCTACCTAAGAGAGTGAAAATACTTAAATTAAGTGAAGTATTTTCAAAGGGGGGAAATGTTGGAAAAGGGCGAAGTTTTTATGATAAAACAATTGTATAAAATAGAAGAAATGATTATGTTTGAGAAATTTATAAATCAATAGTGGGATTTTGTATATTAGAAAATTTTGTAACTTTGCAGTTTTGTATCACGGCTGCTCTGTAACCAGTGTTGCAATGGTAGTCTTAATAGCATAACCATATATGGTGGAAGGTGTACGGGTGGATTTATGGGTGGATTTAGAAAAGTATGTACTGGAGACTATACCCAAGCAGATCTTAGAACGATTAGGTTGTCCCCCCAAGTTCCTGAAAATGATTATTCTGTTACATGAGGATCAGCAAGGCCAAGTCAGGTATGGTGATGCACTCTCTGAGCCTTTCCCAATAACCAATGGTGTGAAACAAGGTTGCGTTCTCGCACCGACCTTATTCACAATCTTCTTCAGCATGATGCTCCAAAGGGCTACAGCAGACCTCTACGAACAAGACGGCATTTATATTCGATACCGTACCGATGGTAGCCTATTCAATCTAAGGCGACTGAAGGCCCACACTAAGACCCTAAACCATCTTGTCCGTGAACTGCTCTTTGCTGATGATGCTGCCCTTGTTGCCCACACAGAAGCAGCTCTGCAGCGTTTAACATCTTGCTTTGCGGAGGCGGCTGAGGTTTTTGGGCTGGAAGTCAGCTTGAAGAAGACAGTAGTCCTCTACCAACCTGCACCGCAAGAAGATTATCGCCATCCCCATATTACCATCGGCGAGTCAGAGCTTAAGACAGTTCAGCAGTTCAGCTATCTGGGAAGCATCATTTCCTCGGATGCCACGATCGACAAAGAGATAGACAACAGAATAGCAAAGGCATATGGAGCCTTTGGAAAACTCCATAAAAGAGTCTGGTGTAATAAACACCTGAAGAAAAGTACAAAGATCAGTGTCTACAGAGCCATTGTATTGTCTACTCTTTTATATGGGTCTGAATCATGGGTCATCTACCGTCATCACCTGCGACTCCTGGAACGCTTTCATCAGCGCTGCCTCCGTACAATTATAAACATCCATTGGACTGACTATGTGTCTAATGTCACTGTCCTCGAACAGACAGGGGTCACCAGCATCAAGGCCACATTGCTGAAATTGCAGCTGCGCTGGGCAGGGTACGTCTCTAGAATGAAGGATCACCTCCTCCCCAAGATCGTATTTTACGGTGAACTTGCCACCGGTAGCCGCAAGAGAGGTGCCCCAAAGAAGAGATATAAGGACTCCCTGAAACAATACCTTAGCCTTGGCCATATTGACTACCATCAGTGATCCACCTTGGCCTCCAATCGGGAGACTTGGAGGCACACCATACATAATGCCGCTGACTCCTTTGAGAGTTCACGAAGAACTAGTCTCGAGGAGAAAAGACAACACAGGAAGAATCACGCCCCACCTGTTTCACCCAAGGAGACCATCTGCTGTGCTTTTTGTAGCCGGATTTGCCTATCCCACATTGGCCTTCTTAGTCATCAGCGCGCTTGTAGTAAGCATGGGTAAATGCCCTTCCCAAATCTTCGTTCGCGAAGTCAAGCCATGATGATGACCCAAGCAGAACCTATGCATGAGGTAGCCAGAAGAGCATACCAGAAGCTGAGGAGAAAATGCTAGCATCCACACAAGGGTTGGGATATGTCCCAGTAAGGGAAAGGTGAAGAGGACAACCCGAGGAAGACTTCTTACTTCATCTGAGGAAGACTCCTTACTTCATCGGAACGATCACCAGACGACCACCAGAGGGGCTGCGCAAGCGTAGAAGAGGCTGATGATGTAACATTTCTGATGTGGCAATCCTTAATGCATATGCATTAGCTAATGTTGTAACTCGTGCTAAATGTGCATAAATTGCGAACACGATGTGACGAGGTTGGAACCAGATTTGGGTGCGTACCCCTGGTTTCCCAGCGCTGCAATAAAGCACCTCATATAACCATTCCGGTGGTTATGTGTTTGTTCCTACGCTAACAATGCCACAGAGAGACTACCAAGCTTCATACAGCCCACTGACTATTACCCACTGCTGCTGTTTCACATAGGCACCGCAGATAGAACCAGGAGTAGTGTGAGGACTATCAAAGATTACAGAGCACTGGGAGCGGTGGCAAGGGATGCTGGAGCACAGGTAGTTTGTTGTTTTGTTGTTGTTGGTTTTTTTTGCCATCAATCCCCCCAGTCAAAGGGAAGTGGCTCCAAAGGGCCAATCAAATCTGGCAATTGCCTGGGAAAAGGGTGTGAGGAGCTGAATGGTGTCTCCACCATCCATTGCCCCAGAGATGAGTGGGAAAGAACTGAGATAAGACTCATCTGTCCATTATCCCAAGGATTGGTGTGAGGAAGTGCTGCCCATTATCCCAAGAACTGCTGCAGACAGGTGCAGCTGAAGAGCTGGCTGCAAGACCAGCGAAACTGGTCCACCAGGAATGTGCAATATGTCACATTAAGAACAGAGGTGCTCCCCCCCCCTCCCCAGCTCGTTATAAAGGGGGGAAAAGGTAATCACCAAAAGAAGAGATCGCCATGTGAGGACAACTCCAGAAGCACACCTTCAAAGAGACATCGCCATGTGGGCAACTCCATCAGGGCAGCTACATGAACGTACCTTTAAGGGGACAACTCCGGAAGGACACCTCCTCGAGGACACCCACCTCCAACGACTACTACAGACTCTTGGAGACGCTCTGCTGTGACACTGACTATGGACCCTGGAGGACTCCCACCACCTCAGATGACGACGGATCCCCAGGACACCGCTGGATCCATAGTGATGACTACCTCCCTCTCTCTCTGCAGCCCGGATCCTAGCTTCTTTTCTCTTTTTTCCCCCCAAGCTGTCCTATTGCTATCCCCTTTATTACAATAATTTCCCTTTTTTATAGTAATTGTCTTTTTGCAATAAATCAAATTACGGTACTTGACCTCATTTGCATCTTAATTTCACTCTTAGGATTATGAACAAAACAGGGTCCGACACTGGGGTTTTCTCCAGCGCTCAACATGGAACAGAACAGAAGCAAGGACATACCAGTTGCTAACTCAGTACTAGGACCTTCTGAGCATGCACAAGCACTGAGGTCATTCAGTAAACACAAGGAGGAAGACCATCAGCGACCACCAGAGACCCCCACTCAGCAAGAAAACACACGTGTAAATAGAATGCACATGTTATAATTAGTTCCTGGAAGTCTCATGAATATGTAAATAATTTCATAGAAAAGCTGTAAATATGCACAAGTACGATAAATATATAACTGCTGCTGGCGAGTAACGGGTGAACTCACCTTTGCAAAATGATTAATGTGTGCACCCAGCGCTACAATAAAGAATGCTGCTTTCTAAAACTCCCAATTGAGTCTTAGAGAGTTTCTCTGACTATCATCATCATCATGGCTTGACTTCGCAAACAAAGATTTGGGAAGGGCTTTACCCACGTTTACTACAAGCGTGCTGATGACTAAAAAGGCCAATGTGGTATAGGCAAATCTCTGACTAACTTTTATGGTAACAGCACAACACCCTTGTCTCTAAACTGGTGAGACAAATTTGATGGATAGACCACCACACACATAAAGAACTGGCTGGATGGCCACATGTAGAAAGTTGTGGTCAGCGGCTCAATGAACAAATGGAGACCAGTAACAATCAATGTCCCTCAGGGGTCAGCATTGGGACTGGTGCTGCTCAACATCTTTGTCAGCAACATGGACAGTGTGATTGAGTGCACCCTCAGCAAGTTTACTGATGACACCAAGCTGTGTGGTGAAGTCAACACACTGGAGGGATGCCATCCAGAGGGACCTTGACAGGCTGGAGAGGTGAGCCAGTGCAAACCTCATGAAGTTCAAGAAGGCCAAATGCAAGGTCCTGCACCTGGGTCGGGACAATCCCAAGCACAACTGCAGGCTGGGCAGAGACTGGATTGAGAGCAGCCATGAGGAGAAGGACTTGGGGGTGTTGACTGACAAGCAGCTCAACATGAGCCAGCAGTGTGCACTTGCAGCCCAGAAAGCCAACTGCATTCAGGGCTGCTTCAAAAGGAGCGTGGCCAGCAGGTCAAGGGAGGTGATTTTTCCCCTCTGCTCTCGTGAGACCCCAGCTCTGGGGCCCCCATAAGAGATATGTGGACCTGCTTCAGTGAGTACAGAGGAGGGCCATGAAGATGCTTTAAGGGCTGGAGCACCTTTCCTATGAAGACAGGCTGAGAGTTGGGCTTCCTCAGCCTGGAGAAGGCTGCATGGAGACCTTATAACATTCTTCCAATAGCTAAAGGGAGCCTATAAGAAACCTGGAGAGGGGCTTTTTACAAGGGCCTGTAGTGACAGGACAATGGGAAATGGCTTTTAACTGAAAGAGGGTGAATTTATACTAGACATTAGGAAGAAATTATTCCCTGTGAGGGTGGCGAGACACTGGCACATGTTTCCCAGAGAACCTGTGGCTGCCCCAACTCTGGCAGTGTTCAAGGCTGGGTTGGATGGGGCTTTGAGCAACCTGGTCTAGTGGAAGGTGCCCCTGCTCAGGACAGGAGGGTTGGATCTGGATGATCATTAAGGTCCCTTCCAACCCTAAGCATTCTAGGATTCTATAATAATGGCACAAGTTGCTAATTTTTCCTGGATGGCACAACCTTTGAGAGCAATGAAAAACAACATGCTATGGCAAAGCACTGAAGGTCTTTGTCACACAGGTCACATTTTGAACGTATTACAGTAGTGGCTTAAAAAGATATACTCTGTATAGCGGACTATACAGAGTATGTATCTTTTTTATATCTATTAACTATAGGTTAATTCAGTTAAAAGAAACATACCAAACTGTAATTTTCAAAGGGAAGCACACACTGAAGGGAAAACAAGATGTTATCAAATACCACAGACAGCTGGAGCTTTTGGGCTCTGCAGAATACCTTGCTCTCTCAATAGCTTCTGTTCTATGCACGTTGGAAAGCTGGCCCAGGCAAAAACGATCTCCTCCAGAAGGATCCACATATCCATCAACAGTAACAATTGGACAGCTTGAAGGGACCTTAAATGTTTCTCCAACTTGTACATCCATTTCAAAATATGCGATTGAACACCAATATTCTGGAGCTAAAGAATATATACTATTAATTCACTGAAAGGCAGAAAAAAACCCCTATAAACCCATTCCAGACAATCAATTAAGCCTTCTGCAACTGCATTTGTCATTCAGAGTAAGAGTGCACATTCATATAAGCAAGTTCCGATAGACAAAGACATGTCTGCTAGCACAGAAAACCACAACATTCTACAGTGAACACAGACTTGTTGCTTTTATTTGAGCACATACCAATAAAAGCGGGTTTTGTAGTTATGACCTCATAGGTCTTTGTACAGTTTATTATTCCGGTTACATTTTGCAAGTCATCTGCATTCCTACACCTTATGACTATTGCTTGATTTTGTCCTCCCTTAGCATAAGTAATACATATACAGGGAGCCCAAAGAAGCTGTGGCTTCCCCAGCCCTGGAAGCGTCCAAGGACGGGTTGGATTGGGCTTTGAGCAACCTGGTCTAGTAGAAGGCATCCCTGCATATAGCAGGGGGTTGGAACTAGATGAGCTTTAAGGTCACTTCCGACCCAAATCATTCAATGATTCTACATGTCTATTCATGGCTAGGCTGACAGAAACTAACTCTGAAACAGATGTGGTTTAAGATGTAAGAGAAACTACCTTCTAGGTGAAGTCAGTTTTCTCTGTCACAAAATGGTTCCTTCTCCTTCCTTTCTCCCCTTCTGAATATGTATCTCACAAATTTCAGAGTACTTGATACAAAATAAACACCAAACTAACAAAACCAAACCAACAAACAAAATTACACTCCCCCCCAAAAAAAAACAAACCCCAAAACAAAACCTACAGAAACAAAACAAAACAACAACAACTCCAAGCCAATAAAAGTACCCCAACCCAGACTTAAACCAGAAAGTTAGCAGCTTCCACAATATTAGCATTACATGTTAGATTCTGCTTACCAGGATGATTTGATATAGGAGGCTGGAATGCAAGTTCATTGTGAACTGGCCCTTTAAAAGAAAACATGCAATTTGCTTTACATGAGGAATAATAAGGGTTTCTTTCTTGTTTTCCTACAAAAAAAGACTTTTGAGGATACCACATGTTAAAAAACTCAATTTCTGAATCACTTGGCAAAATCTGACAGGGGAGAAAAACGCTCACAGAAAATTACACTCATAAAGGTTTCCTAAAAACTCAGGAGTCAAGTAGAGCAAAGAGCTCTATTAGTATCCCAGAAAGAAAGGCTGCATGCTGCTCAAGCCAGACCCAGCACCAGGAGAGAGCAGAAACCAGATTTAGCAGAGATGTAACAGAAATAGGACTTAAACTTCACATCTGCCCCCAAATTGGGCAAGGAAAGAATCATTCTTGTCCTGGGTTCAGCTGTAACAGCTATTTTTCTCCTTAGTTACTAGTGCAGTGCTGTGTTTTTGACTTTAGTCTGACAACAACACTGATAACACACCAATGTTCTTAGTTGTTGCTAAGTAACTCTTACTCCAATCAAGGACGTTTTCAGTCTCATGCTCTGAAAGTGAGGAGGGGCACAAGAATCTGGGAGGGAGCAGAGACAGAACACCTGACCCACACTAGCCAAAGGGGTATTCCATACCACAGCACGTAATGCCCAGTATATAAAGTGGGGGGAGTTACCTGGAAGGGACCAATTGCTGTTCGGGTCAGGCTGGGTATTGGTGGGTGTGTGGATTATGCATCACTTGTGTTTATTGGGTTTTTTTCCCCCCTTTTTTATATTCTCTCCTCCTGTTACTTCCCATATAATTATTATTAGTAGTACTTTTATATTATACTTTATTTATTGGACTGTTCTCATCTCAACCCATAGGGTTTGCCATCTTTCAGTTCTCCTCCCCATCCTGCCGAGGGACTTGGGGTGGTGGGGGGAAGTGAGCAAGCAGCTTTATGGTTCTTCCAAGTTACCGGCTGGGCTTAAAGCATGACAACTGTATGGAGGCATGTGATATACATCTGTCAGAAACCACACCTCATAATTTATCAATCACAGAATAAGTTGCCCTGCATGCTGTGGACTTGACCATGGGAAACACTCCCTGAAGACTGAAAAAAGCCCTAGAGAACTCATTTTCTTAACAAACAAACAAAAAAAACAAACAAGAAAACCACCAAAATCCCACAAAAAAACAAACCAACAAACAAAAACACCCACACACACCCCCATGCCCCCCAAAAAAACCAACTCACAAGCAAATAAAAAAAAAACAAAACAAACCAAAACCAGAAACCCAAAACTGAATACTGTCTTGGTATCAGTCAGCTTATCCTCTCCACTTTTATAAACTAACTAGGTCCTTTACAGACAGCAGAGAACAAAAAACGTAAGACTTAAACATAGTATTATAACAGCGGCTTTTGCGATAAGATGTCCAAACAGGCACAACATTGGTAGGTGTCAAAACATGCCACTATCTGAAGGGAAAATGGCAGCAGCCAAGATAAGCTCTTTGTGGTATCACCAGCCAGTTACAAATATTAATTATGCAGACACATGCACTCAGAAGCATTTATAGAATATCTACAACACCACTAAAGTTTTATATCCTGGTACTTCCAAAATGTAAGATAAATTAAGCGGGATCATGACAGAACAAAATAATGTAACTTAATAACCGTATCTAAACTACAATTTTCTTGGGAAGAGACAAGGTGAAAAGCCATTCTAACATTAACTCACAGTGCATTCTCCCCTCCACTAACAAAGGCGGCTGCAAACAGGTGATCTGGTTAAATACTATATTAGGAAATAAAGAACTGTTTAGCCTTTTGCCACAAAATTTAGAAAAGCTTGTGTTTGGGTGGGATTTTTTTTGCATAATACTCTTATAATGCATATACTTAAAAGAAAAATATCCAAACAACATATTCTGAATCAACTTCATTTGCCTCAAAGGAAATAAAACAAGACTGCAAAGCTTTAAAAAACAGGTTTAGAAGGGAAATTATAATTTTGTTAGATAGTAAGACATCTATAATATAGATGGTATCACTATAGCTACCTGGATTTCTAATCTCTGCTGCTTTAACAGAGGAAAGTAGTCTATTAAGCTCTGATACTTATTTGTCAGAATATACTAAACACAGTAATGGTAGTTCTGTAACAAAAAAGGATTTGGGGGTAAAGAATCATCACAAGGGACGATTCAACAAAATTGAAAACAAAGTAAGCAATGTGAAAATCTGTACTACTTACAGTAATGTCCAGGATGCATAGGTGGATGATGCTGAAGATGGCCATTCTGGTGGTGAGGCATGGTAGGTGTGTAGGCTGCCGTCCGACTCCCAGTCCAAGTTGTAGTACTATCTAGAAAGAGAAAGGAGCAGTTGGTTAAGGGGGTTTTTCCACATCTCAATTCTAATCCTCTATTTCTCCTGAACATTTGGAAACTGGTTTTAGAAAACTGAGAGTGCACATATGTATATACTCACTGTGATGGTAAGTAGCTGGCTGAGCTGTAAACCCATTCTGCGGAGTTCCTGGCTGAGGCCCTGAAGCAATCTCTAAGAGTCCATCACTATGGCTACCTGTCAATATACTGATAGGTTGACCTGGTAAAAGAAGACTACCTATTTGTGAACATTCAACAATTTCAATTAAGAAGAGCGAGCTCAACACTACTGGGTAGTAAAATGCACCCAACTACGGGTACTGCATGACACGGTTCCTACAAGTTTGGTTTCAGTATTTTTTCCCATCTTCCAGTGTCTTAGGAAACTTGAAGCAACATGCTCTGCATCAGCTAATTTTGACTCTGACATCCTTAATATTTTACAAGTATGCAGAGAACTCTGTTCATCAACCGCATCTTTGTGTCGTTCGCATCTCTTTTCAGCTTAAAAGGAAAGAAGAGATGTTACAGGTTTTATTGAATAACATAGCTGAAGTAGATTTGGTATGAATACAAACAGGCCAACAGTAGGTCCATTAAGTCGATTTTTTTCAGCATGTTGTAACTACTGTTCCTAAGGAAGACATTCACTTAAATTTACATTCTTTAAAACATATACTGAACGGTATTTTAAAATAGCACTTGAACAGGGCTGCACACATCACTGGACTCCCTCCTGAGAAAGTTGCTGGGTTGTTTTTTTTTTTTCCTCCCAAATAAATACTTCAAGAATTCTCTAAGCTTTAAAGTAAAAGTACAGATATTCCAGAAAAGGTTAACAGAATTTGATTTTAAAAGGCTTCAACTCAGCCATTAACACTAAACTGATCAGGAGTTTCACAAGTACATTTGCACTCTCAGACTGGTGTAGCTAGCAGAACTTCACACATTGAAAACTTGAACTAAAACCTAAAATCCAAGCTTTTTCCTGTCCACTGGGCTCCAACAATTATAGCACTGATGAGAAAAAGTTACTGACTATAAACTGTTATACAAAGGCAATAAAATTAAACCACCTATCCTGTTCTCTCTGCTGGAGAGAGATGTCATATCTTAGCTTGGTGTCCTGGGTTCAGCTGTAGAAGGCATTTTTCTCCTTAGTAGCTGGTGCAGTGCTGTGTTTTTGGCTTTAGTCTGAGAACATTGGTGTCTTATCATGTATTTTTAGTTGTTGCTAAGTAAAGTTTACTTCAATCAAGGACTCTTTCAGTCTCGTGCTCTGCCAGTGAGGAGGGGAAGCCTTGAGGAAGCAGAGACGGGACACCTGACCCAAAATAGCCAAAGGGGTATTGCATACCATCATGCCCAGTATATAAACTGGGGGGAGTTACCTGGAAGGCTCAGATCGCTGCTCCGGTTGGGCTGGGTATCAGTCGGGTGGTGAGCAACTGTATTCTCTCCCCTTGTTATTTCCCTTATTATTAGTATTATTGGGGGTAGCAGTAGCAGTTTTGTATTATACCTTAGTTACTGGACCGTTCTTAGCCTGTGGGATTTACATTCTTTTGATTCTCCTCCCCATCCCTCTGGGAGCAGGGAGGAAGAAGGGTGGGAGTGAATGAGCAGCTGAGTTCTGAGTTACCGGCTGGGCTTAAACCACGACACTTGGCAAAACCATCAATAGTTTCAGCAAAATAGTCAGCTAAACTTAAATAACATTCTCAAAACACCATGCTACCACAATTCAAATTTGCTAAGATGAAATCCACTATAGTCACACATCTTTGACATTAAAGTGACAAAGAGTGTGTGAAACCCCTCTCCAAACTTCTTGGCTTCCCTACATTAGGGCTGCAGGACACTGTGTACGTAACTGCTTTAATGTCCTGCTGGAATGAAGAGTGAGGTTTGTTGTTGGTAAACCAGACTCTTCCACTTGTACCAAATACACACAGAAAATATTAATTAGGGTTGTCACTCTGGTAGTACAGTGGGCCATTATAAAAATCAAAGAATCACAGATTCATGAGACTTGGAAGGGACCTCTGGAGATCATCTAGTGCAACCCCCTGGCCAAGGCAGGGCCACCTAGAACAGGTTACACGGGAAAGCATCCAAGTTTGGAATGCCTCCAGAGAGGGAGACTCCATGACCCTCCTGGGCAGCCTGTTCCAGTGCTCTGCTACCCTCAGTATAAAGAAGTTCTTCATGTTGAGGTGAAACTTCTTGTGTTTTAGTTCATGGCACTAATGAGATCCCCTCTCAGTCTTCTCTTCTCTAGACTCAACAGGCCCAGGTCCTGCAATCTCTCATCATAAGAGAGATGCTCCAAACCCCTGATCATCCCTGTGGCCTCCTACTGGACCCTCTCCAGTAGCTCCTTGTCTTTCTTGTACTGAAGAGCCCGGAAATGAACACAGTCCTCCAGATGTGACATCACCAGGATTGAGTAGAGGGGGAGGATCACCTCCCTCGACCTGCTGGCCACGCTTCTCCCAATGCACCCCAGGATACTATTGGCCCTCCTTGCCACAAGGCCACACTGACAGCTCATAGTCATCTTGTCACCTGCCAATACTTCCAGGTCCTTCTCATCTGAACTGCTCTCTAGTAGGTCAGCCCCCAACCTGCACTGGTACTTGGGGCTCTTCCTCCCCAGGTGCAGTACCCTACACTTGCCCTTGTTGAACCTCATTAGGTTACTCTCTGCCAATTCTCCAGCCTATCAAGGTCCCACTAAAAGACAGCACAGCCTTCAGGTTTATCAGCTACTCCCCCAGCTTCATGTCATCATCAAGCTTGCTGAGGGTACACTCTAGCCCTTCATCCAGGTCACTGATAAACAAGTTGAATAAGACCAGGCCCAATAGTGATCCCTGGGGAACACCACTGACTACAGGCCTCCAACTGGATTCTGCTCCATTGATCACGACCCACCGAACTCTGCCATTCAGCCACCTCACTGTCTATTCATCTAACCCACATTTCCTAAGCTTACCTAGGAGGATGTTATGGGAAACAGTGTCAAAAGCCTTGCTGAAGTCAAGGTAGATAATATCCACTGCTCTCCCCTCATCAACCCATCCTGCCATGTCATCATAAAAGACTATTAGATTGTTCAAGCAAGATTTCCCCTTGGTGAACCCATGCTGACTACTACTGATAGCCACCGCCTTCTTCATGCTTGGTAATGACCTCCAGAATGACCTGTTCCATCACCTTTCCAGGGATGGAGATTATGCTGACTGGACAGTAGTTTCCCAGGTCCTCCCCTTCTTACCCTTTCTGAAGATGGGAGTGACATTGGCCTTCCTCCAGTCATTGGGCACCTCTCCCATTTTCCATGATTTTTCAAAGATGATGGAGAGAGGCAGAGCAACAACATCTGCCAGCTCCCTCAACACCCCGTGGGTGCATTCCATCAGGGCCCATGGATTTATGGGTGTTAAGTCTGTTTAGCCTCTCCCTAACCCAACTCTGTACAACCAGGGGGAAGTCTTCCAGGGGAAATTCTTCCTTTCTCTGGCCTTCATCTCTAACCTCCAAGGTCTGGGACTCCTGACGGCCGTTCTTAGCAGTGAAGACTGAGCCAAAGAAGGCATTCAGCAATTCCACCTTCTCCTTGTCTTCTGTTACGAGGACACCCACCTGATTCAGCAGCGGCCCCACATTTTCCCTTATCTTCCTTTTGCTGCTGATATTCTTGTAGAAGCCTTTAAAGTTAATACTCAAAGACTGATTTTGTTAGCTCTGGAATGCTAAAGATTTGTCTGAAAACCTCTCGATACTGCCACCTAGCAATATACATGTTTGTTGTCCTGGTTGCTGTTGTAATAGAATAATAATTTTTTTTCCATTCCTAAAGCAGTTGTTCAAATAATAGCCATAATGTTATGTCAGCAGTCAGTTGTTTTAACATGGTATCACCCAATCTCTGGCATATCTAAATAGGCTTGTAACACTTGTGGAGTGTCAGTCTCATTAAAGAAAGACTAGGTCACCAGGAAAAATTACTCAAATTATACTCCAAGTCAAAAGCTTATGTTAATGCTTACAAGACTGCCCAGATCATGCTGACATACACTTTTTCTTTGATCCATCACATTTTCAGTTTAGTACTTCATATAATCTTGACAATCTTACTTGTTGAAGCCACAGGAATGTTGGGATAATTAGTGGTGCTGGTAGTGCTAGCCTCAGCAGGAGCTAACATGGCTGGGGTGCTATAAGGCTCAGTAGATGCCCTGTTACTTGGTGGATGCTGGATGGTTTGGACTGAATGGCTTTCGGCAGAAGACAATGACAGCTGCCCCTCGTAGTCATTAACGTATTCATCTTTCACCAGCATGCTTGATGGAGCTGTGAAGAAGCAAATGGTTAAACATGCAAAGCAAATCTATTTTCAGGATTTAACTACAAATCGCACTACTACTTTTGAGGAACAGCAATGCTATTAAAACTACTGGGGGAGTATTTAACCTATCTAAACATTGCTACAGCACTCCTCTAAATTACAAATAAACACTTCAAGACAGCAGCAGGAAATTTTGAAGTGTAACTGGATGGAAAAGCTAACTGTTTATTTTGCTGACTGCCATCAAACAAGCAGTTTAGTCCCACAGTAGTAGACTCCAACCACGTTTTGTTTTCTAGTCCATCAGTGAGTGATTGGACATGGTTAATAAAAGGGAAAAACATGCTTTTCATCAAGCACCTAAATATATGTTAATGAAGTAGCCAGCAAGCCAATTTCTAGCATAAGAGTAATAAAATAAAGCTCCTATGAAAATTATAATTCATGAGCACAACACAAAAAACTTCATTCGCTCCTTCAGTAATTTTAAGCAGCTCCCAAATTGACTAGAATAATCAGATTCACAAAGACACTATAACACTACCTTATATTTAACAGCGTAGCCATACAGAATTACAATAGCAATTACAGAATTTATATTATTTTCTTGCTAAACTACTTAATAAAACATAAGCATCTATTATTCCCAATCCAATTAATTAGTATATCATACAGGTGCATATATTATCATGTGTTTGTTAAATGCTGCTTGTTAAATAAAAGAGTGAGGTTTTTGTTTTCCCTTTTTCTTGGTGTTTTTAAGTAGCAGGCAATGAAAACAGAACATACCTACAAGCTAAGCTGAAGCCTCAATTTAAAGAGTTTATCAATACTTGCTTCTCATATGCTACTTTTCTGGTTTTCCAAAACCAAAAAGACAAATGTATTTCCATCTGCTCTCTATATACCCTCCCAAGGAGATACACAGGAATAAACTGTATACATACTGAAGAGTTTAACAGTTTGTGCCCAGAGAAATGCAACAGTAAGCAGAACTACTTACCAGAACTCTGTAGTGTCAGTCCCGAGAGATCTTTAAAGAGAAAAAAGAAAAGGGGGTGTGGAGGACTATATACACAGAGATCTTCAACTATTTTTTAATATGAAGTTTATCAGCCTTTACAAATTAGTACTACAGACTCTACGTATTATACCCTTTCCATCACAAATCTCGATGCCAAGTTATTCCCAAGGTACACATTAACTGCAAGAACTGGGTGCAAACCAACAGAAAGGCTTAAGCAAAAGCCACAAACTGTTCTTTCAAGTTTAGAATAAAGGTAAAAGAATAATTCCATTAAGAAGATGGACAAGAGCATGAGAGTAATTTATTATTAGATCATTAAAAAAATTAATGTTTCTAATTTAGGCCTGTATTCTCTACACTCAAAAGGAAAACATTTTACATTTTAGTCCCACTGTTCCATTTTAAATCAAGAGTCTACTTACCAATGCCAGGTGATACTACACGCTCATAATGGTAAGGATTTACACAGACACTGTCACATTTTAAGTCAAAAGCATATTGACAATATTTAACATGCTTGAGTTCATTTTTATGAAGATCAGGCCACCTCCACAGACGAGCGTAAATCACATGAGGAAATCCTTTGCGACCAGCCACCTAAAGAGTTAGACACAAAAGTCGATTGGGACAGTTAAAAGATATTTTATTTTTTTTAGTAAGGAGCAAAGCTGTAAAAAGGACATTTTACCTTATTTAGTAAGGAGCAAAGCTATAAGAGGACAAACACCACCACAACCTTTCTCCAACAAAATATGGAGAAAAAAAAAAAAGTTATACAGTTTACCCAAGTTCTGTACTCAACAGAAAAATTTCTATTACGGTTTTGCTACAGTTAAGTCAACACTGTGATTCTTAAGAAAAAACACTGGATACAAAATGTCAGAAGCAGAATTTGTGCTTAATATAGTATGTATGGTCACCTTCCCCACTATGGATGATGATGGAGCTTTGCCCCAGAAGAGAAGGAACAAGGCAGTAAGCTACACTATAAGAAATTTACAGGTATAAGAACATCAATCCATTATACTGAAAATAAAAAATAATGCTTCTAGGGTAGACAGCTAGCCCATGGATTTATGGATATTAAATCTGTCTAGCCCATCCCTAACCTAACTCTCTACAACCAGGGGAAGTCTTCCTTTCTCTTGTCTTCATCTCTAACCTCTGAGGTCTGGGAAGAAGGCATTCAGTAATTCTGCCTTCTCTATGTCTTCTGTTACCAGGACACCCATCCGATTCAGCAGCAGCCCCACAGTTTCCCTTATCTTTCTTTTGCTGCTGATATGCTTGTAGAAGCCCTTCCTGTTGTCCTTGATGTCCTTTGCCAGACTCAGCTCTACTGTGGGCTTTGGCCTTCCTCATCCGCATTCCTGCATACCCTGACAATGTTCCTATTGTCCTCCCACTTGGCCTGTCCCCTTTTTTACCTCCCATAAATTTTCTTCTTAAGGTTTACTAGGAGCTCCCTTCTCATCCATGTAAGGTCTCCTGCCTGCTTTGCCTAATTTCTTCATCATGAGGATATACTGGTTTTGGGCTTGGAGGAAGTGGTACTTAAAAAATGACCAGCTCTCCTGTACTCCCTTGTCTTCTAGAGCCCTATCCCATGGGATTCCTCTAAGTAGGTCTTTGAAGAGGCTGAATTTAGCTCTCCAGATGTCCAGAGTTCTAGTCCTGCTTACTGTTTTGCTGCCCCCATGCAGGATCCTGAATTCTACCATCTCATGATCGCTACAGCCAAGGCTGTCCCCGAGTCTTTAGGTCATCAATCAGTCCTTTCTGGTTTGTTAGTACAAGGTCCAGCAACACACCTTTCTTCATTAGCTCCTCCACCACTTGTAACAGAAAGTTATTTATTTTCAGCGATCTGCAGGAGATGCCTGGGCTGTGTGTGCTGGGCCCTGTTATCCCTCCAACAAATAACTGGGTGGCTGAAGTTGCCCAGGAGAACCAGACCCTGTGACCGCAAGGCTATTTCCAGCTGCCCATAGAAGACCTCATCAACTTCCTCCTCCTGATGAGGTGGCCTATAGTAAACACACACAACAGTGTTCCTCATATTAGCCTGTCCCTTAATTCTCACCCATAAACTCTCAACTCATTGATCTGTCCCCAGGTAGAACTTGATACATTCCAGTTGTTCTTTCACATAAAGAGCAACTCCAACACCTCGTCTCCCTAACCTGTCCTTTCTAACAAGTACATTGCCATCCATGACAACTGCGTTGTGTATAGAGACATAGTCATGGACAAGGCTACAAGGATTCTCAAGGTAATGAAGGTATGCAACAAGAGGACCAGATGTCTTCTTTCAAATCATTGTGGGCCTTCCTCCTGTTGATAAGTCCTGAGAAATAGGTAAACAGCTGCGAAAGGAAACAGCTAGAGGAGCCTCTCAGGGTTGTAAAGTAGCCCCCAGCTCTCTCAGCCTGTCTTCATAGGATACACTGCAAATCATACATGGCAGTTTGGAACATGTACATGAATATACTGTACTGCATCCTTATGACTAAAACTTCTATGCTGCTCTCTGATGCCTGCTTTCCCATGCTGTGAAAGACTGTAATAAAAGCCTTTTTCTATGTGAAATAAAAAAAAAGGCATATTTGTCACCTGACACCAGTTTAGCCAACTGAAAAAAATGCAGCTTAGAAATATCTACGCTCCCTGAATAATAACAGCCAAAGGAAAGACCAGTATCTCCAAGAAAAAAATTAAAAACATGCCATGGAGTGCAGAAGAGGCAAGAGGCATGGGAATGAACAGAAATTGCATGAGGGGATCGAGCTGTGTTCTGTGCAAGGTAACAAAGCAAAAACGATCTGACTTATGACATTGTAAAGTGGATTTTTCATAATCTTTGATCATATTAAAAATGAAGAATATAAAAGGTGATTGCTTTTAAGATGAGTTTGAAATATTATGGAGATTTCTACCTGAAATTAGGAAGAGCACTGTCAGCAGGTTGAGGGAGGTGATCCCCTCTACTCAGCGCTGGCAGGACACATCTGTAGTGTTGAGCCTAGTTCTGTGCTCTCCAGTACAAGAGAAAAGAAAGCTGGGGAAGGGGGGAAACTTATCTACATGTATAAATAGCTGACTGGAGTCAGGGGGTAAAGAAGTCTGAGCCACATACTTCTCAGTAGTATCCATTGACAGGATAAGCAGCAATGGGCACAAACTGAAATACAAGAATTACCACGCAAATATAAGGGAGAACTTTATCATAGTGAGGGTGGCTGGGCACTGGCACAGGTCGCCCATTTAGGTTGTAGTGTCCCTCCTTGGAGATACTCAAAAACTGACTGGATACAGTACTGGGTAACCTGCTCTATTTGACCTTGCTTAAACATGGGAGTTGGACTAGATGATCAAGACTAGATGCCAGTTTGACTATGGGCTCAAGAGGCCTCTTCCAACCTCAGAAATTATGTGGTTTTATGAAATACCCCAAAACAAAGTAGTGCCATGTACTGGTATCATGGTTTAAACCCAGCCAACAACTGATTTTCACTTGTACTAACCTGAAGCCTCCCATCCAGTGTTCTCTGTATTGTAACACACTTGCTGGGATGAGCTCCATTTGTGGTTATAGCTGTAATCAAAGAATCCAGTTCATCTTTTTTCTCCTTCAGCTTTTTAACTAAACTTTCAATTGCACGTTTCGCAAAAGTTTCACTCTCTCCACCTTGTCGATGGCACATCAAGCTGTGAACAATGCTCAGACAAGCATCATTACTTGTTGGTGTGTTAGTAATAGACATATTGTCCATTTGTCACAGCTTTTTCTTTCAGATCAAATGTCAGTTTTGCGGGCTGTTATGACTTTCAAGCTGATGAACAAGAGATGATCCAAGTTAAGTATTAGAGGTACTGTCTGTTGGTAAAACCTAGGAGGAAAAAATATCTACATTAGAATTGTTTTTAATAACTTGCAGATCATGTTTCTAAAGGAAGTCTGTGGCATCTTTCTTCTTTTATTTTCAGGCTAAGTGCAGGATATTTGAAGCACATGAAAAACAAGCAAACAAACAAAACCAAACAAAAAACCACAACCCTGGACTTCTTGTTCCATGACAGCTAAAGCACATTTAAGACACTACTTGCACAGTTTTAGATATAAGATCATTGGGGTTTCCCCCAAGGAACAATATTTAAATAAAGATTATAGTTTATATACATGTACACATAGTATGTACATACAGAAAGGTAAAGATTATTAGAAGAACAGGCTCTAAATCAGGAAAAGGAGAACGGTGACAATGATTTCCTATGTTTTGTACTAGTAGGATGAGAACAAGTGAAAATACTGACTGAGAATCAAGGGGCATCGATTTAAATAAAATTCAAATAGTGAAGAAGCATGAACACACACCAAAATTATCTGTCATCTTTATTTAATAAGCCTGTTCAATTAGTTCAGCTACACTCTGACCTCAGACTAACTCTATTACTCTTTGCTAATAAGAAAAGCAAAAAAAAAAAAAAAATTACCTGGCCATTAGCTTAACACAGATTTATGCAAATTAATATTGTGTGCATCTTTCTATATGAAAATCCCAGCTGGCACAATTGTCTTTACTTGTCTGGATCCAGATTCATCTGGATCAACACAAATCAACTGAAGTAATTTAAAAAGCACTTCCAAATTGGCTCAAACTGAACTGCCTTAACTGTACTAAATGGAAGAGCAGGAATAAGTCCCTCCTAATACCTTAAGCCTTTACACTTGATTTGTTAAGAACGTGTAGTGGTTTAAGGTCATGAAGTCATTCTTAAAGCCAGCAGACCTCAGCCTTTTGAAGTTCCCTTTAATTCACAAATTAGGAGAACTAGCCAGATTTTCTCAATTCTGAATGAGCTACTTACTATGCTTTACCCTGAAAACTAAAATAGCAGGATTTGTGCACTCACAGAAAAGGAGTCTAATGTCATCGATAAGGTGCTTTGGTTCTTCAAACAGCTCTGGTATCAGGTAAAGTCATGGTTTAAGACCAGCCAGTAACTCAGAACCATGCAGCCATTCGCTCACTCCCACCACTTCTTCATCCCCCTGCTCTGGAGGGATGGGGAGGAGAATGAAAAGAATGTAATTCCCATGGGTTGAGATAAGAACAGTCCAGTAACTGAGGTATAACACAAAACTACTACTGCTACCACCAATAATAATAATGAAAAGAGAAATAACAAGGGGAGAAAAAAAAACTGCTCACCACCTGCTGACAGATAGCCAGCCCAAGCAGCAATCTGGCCCTTCCACGTAAGTCCCCAGCATTTAAATACTGGGCGTGACATTCTGGGGCATAGAATAGCCCTCTGGCTAAATTGGGTCAGGTGTCCTGTCTCTGCTTCCTCTGGATTTCCCCTCCTCCCTGGCAGAGCATGAGACTAAAACTCCTTGATCGAAGCAAGCATTACTTAGCAATAACTAAAACGCTGGCATTCAAAGCATTGTTCTCAGACTGAAGTCGAAAACAGCACTGCACCAGCTACTAAGAAAGAGAAAAATGACTGCTACTGCTGAAGCCAGGACGGGTAGTCTCCACTAATCCCATTCTATAAACGACATAGTCTGACTTTCTTAAAACAACGACAGAAAAAAACACCTAAGTTATTTTACTACATTTACATTTCCTGAGTAAGCTTAAAATATAAGCCTTGCTGAAAATAACATGCTGTTCTCAGCTATGTATACAAAGTTTTATTTCAATAGTTGAGGAAGAAAAGTCTGTTCACATTACCTGAGGAACACATCCAATCAAAGACCTGTTACTTCACTGGAATTTTCCACATTATTAGAGGTACAGTAGTAGTAGCTATTTATTGGAAACAAATGCATTGCACAAGAGTGGGATGTTAAGGTTCCTCGACTGTGTGGAAGACAACTTCCTTCTGCAAGTAAGAGAGGAGCCAACAAGGAGAGGTGCCATGCTTGACCTCGTGCTCACCAAGAGGAAAGGGCTCACTGGAAATGTGACGCTCCAGGGCAGCACTGGATGCAGCAACCACAAGATGGTCGAATTTGAGATCCTCAGGACAGTGAGAAGAGCATGTAGCAACCTCAGTGCCCTGGACTTCAAAAGAGCAGACTTTGGCCTCTTCAGGAACCTACTTAGTAAGGTTCCATGGGATATAGCCCTAGAGAGCAAGGGGGTCAAAACTCTTGGCTGATATTCAAGGATAACCTGCTACAAGCTCAGGAGTGTTGCATCCCAACTAGAAGGAAGTGCAGCAGGAGGGCCAGGAGACCACCATGGATGGATAAGGAGCTGCTAAGAAAAATTCAAATGAAAAAAAGAGGCTTACAAAAAGTGGAAGCAAGGACAAGCGGCCTACAAAGAGTACAGGGATGTTCTCTGGAAAGCTAGGGACCAGGTTAGGAAAGCTAAGGCCCAGTTAAAATTAAACTCGGCTAGGGATATCAAGGATAACAGGAAGGGATTCTACAAGTACATAACAAATAAAAAACAGACTAGGGAGAAAGTAGGCCCCCTCAGGAAGCTCTCAGGTGAACTAGATACACAGGATTTGGAGAAGGCTGAGGTTCTCAGTGACTTCTTTGCCTCGGTCTTCACTGGCAAATGCTCTGACTGCACCACCCAAGACTTGGAAGGCAGACACAGGGACTGTGAGAATGAAGACCTTGGGCCCACTGTAGGGGAGGAACTGGTTTGTGACCATCTTAAAAATCTGAACGTGCACAAGTCCATGGGTCCTGATGAAATCCATCCGCGGGTCCTGAAGGAGCTGGCAAATGAAGTTGCTAAGCCACTGGCATCATATTTGAAAAATCATGGCAGTCAGGTGAAGTTCCCGACAACTGGAAAAAGGGAAATATACCCCCCATTTTCAAGAAGGGGAAAATGGATGACCCAGGGAATTACAGACCAGTCAGTCTCACCTCTGTGCCTGGAAAAATTCTCCTGGAAGGCATGCTAAGGCACATGAAAATCAACAAGGTGCTCCGTGACAACCAGCATGCCTTCACTAAGGGGAAATCCTGCCTGACCAGTTTGGTGGCCTTCTATGACGGCACTACAGAACTGATGGACAGGGGTACAGCAGTTGATGTGATCTACCTGGACTTGTGCAAAGCTCTCAACAGTGTCTCGCACAACATCCTTGTCTCCAAATTGGAGAGACATCAATTTGATGGAAGGACCAATCAGCGGATAAAGAACTGGCTGGATGGCTGTACACAAAGAGTTGTGGTCAATGGCTCAATGTCCAGCTAGAGACCAGTAACGAGTGGAGTCCCTCAGGGATGAGTGTTGGGACCGGACTTGTTTAACATCTTCGTTGCTGACATGGACAGTGGGATTGAGTGCGCCCTCAGCAAGTTTGCCAATGACACCAAGCTGTGTGGTTCGGTTGATACGCTGGAGGGAAGGAATGCCATCCAGAGCGACCTTGACACGCTTGTGAGGTGGGCTGATGGCAACCTCGTGAAGTTTAACCAAGCCAAGTGCAAGGTCCTACACCTGGGTCGGAGCAATCCCAGGCACAGCTACAGGTTGGGCAGAGAAGAGATTCAGAGCAGCCCTGCGGAGAAGGACTTGGGGGTGCTGGTCGATGAGAAAATGAACATGAGGCAGCAGTGTGCGCTTGCAGCCCAGAAAGCCAACCGTATCCTGGGCTGCATCAAAAGGAGCGTGGCCAGCAGGTCGAAGGAGGTGATCCTGCCCCTTTATTCTGCTCTTGTGAGACCTCACCTGGAGTATTGTGTGCAGTTCTGGTGTCCTCAACATAAAAAGGACATGGAACTGTTGGAACAAGTCCAGAGGAGGGCCATGAGGTTGACCAGGGGACTGGAGCACCTCCCATATGAAGACAGGCTGAGAAAGTTGGGCTGTTCACCCAGGAAAAAAGGCTTCGTGGAGACCTCATAGGAGCCTTCCTGTATCTGAAAGGGGCCTATAGGGATGCTGGGGATGGACTCTTCATTCGGGACTGTAGTGATAGGACAAGGAGTAACGGGTTAAAACTTAAACAGGGGAAGTTTAGATTATATATAAGGAGGAAATTCTTTCCTGTTAGGGTGGTGAAGCACTGGAATAGGTTGCCCAGGGAGGTTGTGAATGCTCCATCCCTGGCAGTGTTCAAGACCAGGCTGGACGAGGCCTTGGGTGATATGGTTCAGTGTGAAGTGTCTCTGCCCATGGCAGGGGGGTTGGAATTTGACGATCTTAAGGTCTTTTCCAGCCCTAACTATTTTATGATTCTATGATTCTATATTCATTAGATTACATGCCTTCCATCATACTTTTAGAGAATCACTCCTGCATCCACACTAAAATGTGGTAGTGGGCTTAGGGACCCCTGGTGGTTATTTCTTCATCACTTTGTTTTAGGATGGTTGTCATATTAGTAACCACCAGGGGTTCTGGCAATGCTTATAGTAAATTCCTGTTCTCTATAGTTGCTAACAAAGCCTAACGTCCTTGAAGGTACTTATTTACAACCTTATTCTTCAATCAACCCCATTCTTCAATCCACCCTATTTTTTAGTCAGCTCTATTCTTCAATCCCCCCTTCTCTTTTTCTGTTGCAAATTCTTTTGCAATGGGTTTTTCATCCTTATTTAAAGTTTCCTGAAGTATTTCCTTGTTTATACTTGATGCTTAATTTTCACTCTCTTCCATTCGTCACAGTTCATCATGGATTGTTTGCAACACCAAAAGGAGCATTGGACCGTTATACATGTAATCAAAACCATTCCTGTTTTTATCAGTGCTTTAAAAAAACAACTGTCTCAACCAGGAGAGTTTGGGTTCCCATAGTGTTAATTTTTCCCAGATTTCCTCAAATCCCCATGAGGTGTTGTCGTGGTTTAACCCAACCAAACAGCTTGTTAACTCACTCCCCCCCTTCTTGCCCTCCCCCTACTCCTGGAGGGATAGAGAGGAGAATCAAAAAGAATGCAAATCCCACGGGTTGAGATAAGAACAGTTTAGTAACTAAGGTATAACAAAAATCACTAATGCTAACACCAATAATAGTAATGATAAAGGAAATAACAAGGGAAGAGAATACAACACCTCATCACCAGGCGACCGATAACTTGCCCCCCAGCCCAATCAAGCACCGACCGATACCTCCTCCAACCCTGCAGTCCATTCTAGCCCTTCCGGCTAACTCCCAGTTACCTCCTGGGCATGACGTGCTGTGGTATGGAATACCTCTTTGGTCACTTTAGGTCAGGTGTCCTGTCCCTGCTTCCTCCCAGCTTCCCCTCCTCCCTGGCAGAGCATGAGACTCACAAAGTCCTTGGCCAAACCAAAACATCATTGTTTTTCAGCTCCGTTCCCAGCTGAAAGTGAAAACACAGCACTGCACCAGCTACCAAGAAAGAGAAAAATGACTGCCACTGCTAAACCCAGGACATTATCCACCCCTTATTCCATACCATTCACATCATGCTCAGATCCTACATTTTCAATATACCATCACTCTTATCTAAGTGCACTCTCATCGTAGTGCATGGACCAGTCCCTATAAAGCTGCTGAGTCCATCTGGTCCATGATGTCAGGCTCCATCTCTTGTAACAGTCTTTCAGAGCAGGAGAGGCTGTGTGCAGTGTTCACACACATGAATAACCTGGGCAATAGTGTCCATTGCTAAGTCCACCCCTCGATCATGAGTCCATCTCGATGTTGCATCTCTGCTCTGATGGCCTGAAGTGCCATGGGCCCACCAGGCTCAAAATAATTCACTGTCCCCTTCAGCAGTTTCTGCAGCTTGTAGCTGGGGACTCCATACAGCTGCCTTCCATCTCCAATGCTTCCAAAGCACTGGAGGGGCCCAGTGGACTAGATACTTGCCCATACTGTCCCACATGCCCTGCCACTCATGGCTGTCCAGCCTTGGGGGAAACCTCTTGGTCCTCCCATATTGTCGTATAACCCCAGAGAAGACCCAAACCCGACTCTGCTTAAATTTTGAGATCAGACAAAATGGTGGTGGGTAAAACACACTCTGTGTGTGCCAACATGCTGATCCCCATCACAATCAGCAGGCAGGTCCCAAGGGTACCCAAAGGCCATTCAAAACCTTCAGAACTCTCAAACGATGCTGCTGTACTTGTCACTGGGGCTGGTGTAGCTGCTGTGCTTGCCGGCTCTCCCACCACCAGCTTCTCTTTTCCTGAGTCCAGCTCTTCCTCCTCTGCCTTGCTGGGAAATGCTGCGGGGTCTCCTGCGTCCTCCTGGGGCTCGGCGGGCGGCTTCCGGGGAATGCTCTCGGCCGTCGCGGGGCTGGGCTCGGCTGCGGGGCTCGGCTCCTCCGCCGCCTCCTCCCGCTCCTAGACCGCCCCGACCTCCTCCACCGGCAGCCGCTCCCGCTTGGTCCCCGGGGCCGCTCTCCTGGGCCGCTTCAGCAGCCGCCGGCTCCCGGGGCCGCCCCCCCTCGGCTTCCCAGAGCCTCACGCAGACGGAGGCGAGGGCGAGGGCCAGGACGGTGAGGAGCAGCCGGACGGCCAGGGACCAGTCCACGGCCACGTCCGTCCCGCCCTGCTGCTGGAGCCCGCCCGTATTACAAGTCATTGCCATAAAGTACAGTGAGACAGGAACCTTAGCCCAAGCCCCACACTTGATAAACACTAACACAGCAAATACCGGCTCTAAGTAAGTTACAACATTCTGAAGCTGTGAGATCAAGAGGAACAACTCTGAGAGCCAATAAATCAGCATTGTGACAGTCAGATCTGTCGTTATCTCAACCCCTCGTGCCCCACGTTGGGCGCCAAAAAGAACTGTCGTGGTTTAACCCAACCAAACAGCTTGTTAACTCACTCCCCCCCCTTCTTGCCCTCCCCCTACTCTCGGAGGGACGGAGAGGAGAATCAAAAAGAATGCAACTCCCACGGGTTGAGATAAGAACAGTTTAGTAACTAAGGTATAACACAAATCACTACTGCTGCCACCAATAATAGTAATGATAAAGGAAATAACAAGGGAAGAGAATACAACACCTCATCACCAGCCGACCGATAACTTGCCCCCCAGCCCAATCAAGCACCGACCGATACCTCCTCCAACCCTGCAGTCCATTCTAGCCCTTCCGGCTAACTCCCAGTTACCTCCTGGGCATGACGTGCTGTGGTATGGAATACCTCTTTGGTCACTTTAGGTCAGGTGTCCTGTCCCTGCTTCCTCCCAGCTTCCCCTCCTCCCTGGCAGAGCATGAGGCCCACAAAGTCCTTGGCCAAACCAAAACATCATTGTTTTTCAGCTCCGTTCCCAGCTGAAAGTCAAAACAGAGCACTGCACCAGCTACCAAGAAAGAGAAAAATGACTGCCACTGCTAAACCCAGGACAGATGTTATCCTGTGCCACCTCATGAAATATTTTAACTTGTTTCCACATCTTATCTATTCCAATTTGTCTTAAATTGGATAGGGAGGCCAATTATACAAATACCCAGTCTCTCTCCTGATTTAGGTAGCTGAGTACAGATTCAACAATCACTCTTTTTAAAGACACTAGTAACATGTTGTATCAGTCTGATATAGATTTTGATTCCATGATTCTACACCTATTATTATACAAGTCCAAATTATGATCGATGTAGTCTCATATGTGTGGGTCCTGAAGACTTGACACACCATACTCTTTTCTCGGTACTGATATTTTTCTGATTCTGGCGCCTTCTTGATTCTTGAGTAACATATCCAAGCAGGCTGTTCCTTTATTTTCACTCCTGTAAAGATAGTCAGTAACACCTGGTATGGTCCGCTCCACTTCTCTTCTAGGGGATCACCTGCAAAATTCTTAATAAAAACCCAATCTCCTGGCTTAAAAGTATGAATAGGATAATCTAATCCTCTGGCCCTGGTCCCTAACACTCTGCCATTTATTTCTTCTGTTTTCCCAAGTTTACCAAGAACTGTTGAAGATATCCTTCTCCTACTTCTTGAAGGCTCTCTCCTTTAAACTGAGATTGATATGGCCTTCCATATAGAATCCCAAATGGGCTAATTCCCTCCTTTGACCAAGGTTTTGTTTTGATTCTCAATAAGGCCAATGGCAGTGCTTGATTTCAATATAACTTAGTTTCTTGACAAATCTTCCCAAGCTGCTGCTTAATTAACTGATTCATTTTTTCTAGTTGCCCACTGGCCTGAGGCCTATATGGAACATATAATTGCCAATCTATTTCCAATTTATTGCTGATTACTTGTAATAATTTTGCACTGAAACGTGTACCGCAATCAGAGAAGATAGTTGTTGGTACCTCAAAATGAAGTATTATTTTATTTAATAGCACCTTAATCACTTGTTTTGCATTATTTGCCTTGCAAGGGAATGCTTCTGGCCACCCTGAAAAAGTATCTGTCAATACCAACAAATATCGATAACCTCCTTTTCTAAGTAGTTCAGAAAAATCTATTTGCCACCGTTGTCCCAGATAATTTCCTTTTCCAGTTGTCCCTACCTGATTCCCATTTTCAGTCTTAGGATTATTTTTCAGACATAGTTGACATTGTTTTGTCACTAATTGCACTATGGTATAGAAATTTCTTCCTATGATCTGTTTGTTTAAGTGTTTATACAAGGCATTACTTCCCAAATGAGTTTTGTTATGTTCTTCTTATATCAACTTCCATAACTGATTATAAGGGATCACTACTCCCCCATCATGTATTTTTATCCAACCCTTTTCATTTTTCTGTCCTTCCAAGTCTTCAATTAGTTTCTTATCTTCTTTAGAGTACCTAGGTTTATTTTGCTCAATTACCAGTTTACCATCGGGAATTAAGGACATCACCTCAACTCTTTCTTCTTCTGCTGCCCGTTTAGACTCATGATCAGCGAAATTATTTCCAATCTCTTGATCAGAGTTACCTCTTTGATGTTCTTTACAATGTACGATAGCCCCTTCGTTGGGTAATTGTAAAGCTTCTAACAATATCATTTCCGCTGCATGTTTAATTTGTCTTCCATGGGTATTTAAAAAGTCCTCGTTCTTTCCAAACTGTTCCATGTGCATGAATTACACCACAGGCATATATGGAATGAGCCTGTATGTTTATCTGCTTGTCCTTTGCCAACTCCAAGGCTCTAGTCAGGGCTATTATTTCTGCCTTTTGTGCTGAGGTGTTAGAGGGTAATAGTTTAGCTTCTGTTACCTTTGAAGTTGTAGTTATGGCATATCCTGGTCTTCATTTACCGTCTTTAACAAAGGTGCTGCCATCGGTGAACCAGCAGTCTGCACCCTCCAGAGGCTCTTCCTTCAGGTCTGGTCAGCTCGTGTATACTATCTCTGTAGTGGCCAAGCAACCAGGAGTCACCTGTTCGGTAGGGGTTTCCTAAAGGGAAGATGCTGGATTCACAATTTTAGTGATCACAATTTCCACATCATCCAGTTCTGTTAGGATGGCTTGATACTTCAAGAAATGCGATCGTGATTGCCAATGTATACCTTTTGGTCCTAGGACTACTGATACTGCATGTGGCACTAACACAGTCATCTTCTGTCCCAGTGTAAATTTTTGGGAGTCTTGGATGTTTAAGGTAACTGCTGCCACTGCTCTCAAGCATCCAGGCCAGCCTTCACTTTGTTCATCCAGTTGCTTTGCAAAATAGGCCACTGCTCTTTATAAGGTCCCAGTCTTTGAGCCAAAACCCCCATGGCCACATGCAAAGAGTCGTGGTCAATGGCTCAATATCCAGCTGGAGACCAGTAATGAGTGGTGTCCCTCAGGGATCAGTGTTGGGACAAGTCTTGTTCAACACCTTTGTCGAGGACATGGACAGTGGGATTGAGTGCGCCCTCAGCAAGTTTGCCAATGACACCAAGCTGTGTGGTTCGGTTGATATGCTGGAGGGAAAAAATGCCATTCAGAGGGACCTTGACACAGTTGTGAGGTGGGCTGATGCCAACCTCATGAAGTTTAACCACAACAAGTACAAGGTCCTACATCTGAGTCAGAGCAATCCCTGGCACACCTAAAGGTTGGGCAGAGAAAAGATTCAGATCAGCCCTGCAGAGAAAGACTTGGGGCGGTTGGCTGATGAGAAACTTAACATGAGGTGGCAGTGTGTGCTCGCAGCCCAGAAAGCCAACTGTACCCTGGGCTGCATCAAGAGGAGTGTGACCAGCAGGTTGAAGGACGTGATCCTGCCCCTCTTTTCTGCTCTTGTGAGACCTCACTTGGAGTAATGCGAACAGTTCTAGTGTCCTCAACATAAAAAGGGCATGGCACTGTTGGAACAAGTCCAGAGGAGGGCCATGAGGATGATCAGGGGACTGGAGCACCTCCCGTATGAAGATAGGCTAAGGAAGTTGGGGCTGTTCAGCCTGAAGAAGTGAAGGCTGCGTGGAGAACTCATAGCAGCCTTCCAGTATCTGAAGGCGGCCTATAGGGACGCTGGGGAGGGACTCTTCACTAGGGACAGTAGTGATAGGACAAGGGGTAGTGGGTTCAAACTTCAACAGGGGAAGTTTAGATTGGATATAAGGAAGAAGTTCTTTACTGTAAGGGTGGTGAGGCCCAGGGAAGTTGTGAATGCTCTATCTGCGGCGGTGTTTAAGGCCAGGTTGGACAGAGCTTTGGGTGACATGGTTTAGTGTTATGTGCCCCTGCCCATGGCAAGGGGTTTGGAACTAGATGATCTTAAGGTTCTTTCCAACCCTAACTATTCTATAATTCTATAAAAGAGCAAATTTTTATCCCAATATAGAACCTAATCAGCATCTAAGATGTGAGGAACAGAGGCAGTGGAAGCGAGACTGTCCTCAAGGGAAACAACAGGATGCATCAGTTAATGAACTAGGGTTAAATTGACAGGTACCTGAGGAATCTACCCTAGGAGATCCACTGGTTAAATTAAAGGTAGGGACTAGAGAAAATGAAGTGGAATTTTTAAGGGATACAGGAGCAACTTATTCAGTGTTTAATCAGAGGGAAAAAGAATTTTGTTTACAGATGTGAGAGCTACAGGCCACCAAAAAAAAAAAAGCATTCTTTTTAAAACCTATAAAGTATAAATTGGAAAATCAAATAGGAATGCATAAATTTTTATGCATGCTAAATTCTCCGAAATCTTCATTAGGGCAAGAAGCAACATTTAAAGAAGGCAAAATGGAATTTAGAGTCAAAAATGATCAATTAACTGAAGTCTTGAGTTTATCTTTAATTCAACAGAAAAGCAAACAGAAGGACCTCCCTGAAATAGAAAAAAATCCTTAATCAGGTATATCTGGGAGTATGGGCATCTGAAGTTCCAGGTAAGGCAAAAAATGCTTTGCCTGTTAAAGTAGAAATAAAAGGGGGGCCTGCCCAATTAGAATAAAACAATATCCCTTAAAATTGGAGGATCAGAAGGGAATCAAAGCTGATGATACTAAACTGGGAGGAGTGGCTGACACACCAGAAGGCTGTGTTGCCATTCAGCAAGACCTGGACAGGCTGGAGCATTGGGCGGGGAGAAACTTGATGAAATTCAACAAGAGCAAGTGTAGAGTCTTGCATCTGGGGAAGAACAACCCCATGTACCAGTACAGGCTGGGGGTTGACCTGCTGGAAAGCAGTAAAGGGGAGAGGGACCTGGGGGTCCCGGTGGATAGGATGACCATGAGCCAGCAATGTGCCTTTGTGGCCAAGAAGGCCAATAGCATCCTAGGGTGTATTAGAAAGGATGTGGTTAGTAGGTCAAGAGAGGTTCTCCTCCCCCTCTACTCTGCCTTGGTGAGGCCACATCTGGAATACTGTGTCCAGTTCTGGGCCCCTCAGTTCAAGGAGGAGAGGGAATTACTTGAAAGAGTCCAGCACAGAGCCACAAAGATGATTAAGGGAGTGGAACATCTCCCTTATGAGGAGAGGCTGAGGGAGCTGGGTCTCTTTATCTTGGAGAAGAGGAGACTGAGGGGTGACCTCACCAATGTTTACAAATATGTAAAGGGTGAGTGTCAGGATGATGGAGCTAGGTTTTTTTCAGTGATGTCCAGTGATAGGACAACGGGCAATGGGTGTAAACTGGAGCATAGGAGGTTCCATGTGAACATTCGGAAAAACTTCTTTACCGTGAGAGTGACAGAGCACTGGAACAGGTTGCCCAAGGGGGTTGTGGAGTCTCCTACATTGGTGATAATCAGGGCCCGCCTGTACAAGTTCCTGTGTGATGTACACTAGGTTACCCTGCTCTTGCAGGGGAGTTGGACTAGATGATCTTTTGAGGTCCCTTCCAACCCTTGGGATTCTGTGATTTTTAAAATATGGATCATTAATAGAATGTTGGATTACTAATTAAATTATGGATTATAGATTATTAACTGAATGTGAATCCAAATATAATACTCCTACCTTGCCAGTAAAGAAATCCAAAGGGAAAAGTTACAGATTAGTTCAAGATGTCAGAGCAATCAACAAAATTGTGGAGGATACTCATCCAGTAGCAAATAATCCGTATACCTTATTGACTAAACTGAATAATAATCAGAATATAATAATAATCACAACTCCAGACATTTCTGGAATGACAGGATGGTGTCGACTCCGGTTACATGATGATGGTGTTCTGGTAAGAACCTTACAGGAGCTGCAAAAAGAAAATCCAACCTTTCTAAAATGAACAGATCAATCTGAAGAAGCGTTTAAAGTTTAAAGACAGAACTCATGAGAGCTCCATCTCTGGGGTTCCCAGACATAATTAAACACTTTTGGCTATATTCCTATGAGAAACAGGGAATAGCCTTGGGGGTTTTGGCTCAAAGACTGGGACCTTATAAAAGAGCAGTGGCCTATTTTGCAAAGCAACTGGATAAACAAAGTAAAGGCTGGCCTGGATGCTTGAGAGCAGTGGCAGCAGTTACCTTAAACATCCAAGACTCCCAAAAATTTACACTGGGACAAAAGATGACTGTATTAGTGCCACATGCAGTATCAATAGTCCTAGGACAAAAAGGTATACATTGGCAATCACGATCGCATTTCTTGAAGTATCAAGCCAGCCAGGTGGGGTGGTGGGGTTGCTCTTTATGTGCGAGAGCAGCTACAGTGCGTTGAGTTCTGTCCGGGGACAGATGATGAGCGAGTCGAGAGTCTGTGGGTGAGAATTAAGGGGCAGGCTGGCAGGGGCGATACTGTTGTGGGGGTCTGTTACAGGCCACCGGATCAGGGTGAGGAAGTTGACGAGGCCTTCTACAGGCAGCTGACAGCGGCCTCACAGTCACAGGCCGTGGTCATCGTGGGGGATTTTAACTTCCCTGATGTTTGCTGGAAGGACTACTCGGCAACCCAGCCGCAGTCCAGGAGGTTCCTCCAGTGTATGGATGATAACTTCCTCATGCAAATGGTGGATGAGCCAACCAGGAGAGGTGCGCTGCTGGATCTCATCCTCACTAACAAGGAGGGTCTGGTTGAAGGAGTGAAGGTTGAGGGCTGCCTTGGTTGCAGCGACCACGAGATGGTAGAATTCAGGATCTTGTGTGGTAGGGTCAGTAGAATAGCAAGTAGAATCGCAACCCTGGACTTTAGCAGGGCAAACTTTGGCCTCTTCAAGCGATTGCTAGGGGAAATCCCATGGGCTAGGCTGCTTGAAGGTAAAGGGGCCCAAGATAGTTGGTTGACGTTCAAGGACTGCTTTTTCCGAGCTCAAGATCGGAGCATCCCGACACGTAGGAAGTCAAGGAAGAGGGTCAGGAGACCTGCGTGGCTAAATAGGGAATTGCTGGGTATGCTGAAGTGGAAGAGAAGAGTTTACAGGTCATGGAAGGAAGGGCTGGCCACTTGGGAAGAATATAAGGCTGCTGCTAGAGGATGTAGGAAAGCTGCTAGGATGACTAAGGCCTCCTTGGAATTAAAGCTGGCGAGAAGGGTCAAGGACAGCAGAAAGAGCTTTTTCAAATACATGGCAGATAAAACTAACACCAGAGGCAATGTAGGCCCGCTGATGAACGGGACGGGTGCCCTGGTGACAGAAGATACAGAGATGGCAGAGTTACTGAATGCCTTCTTTGTCTCTGTCTACTCTGCCGGAGGCAGTCCTGAAGAGCCCTGTACCACTGAGACCTCAGATGAAGGTAGGTCAACGGAGCGGTTTGACTTAGTCGATGAGGAATGGGTTAGAGACCAGTTGAGCAATCTGGACATCCATAAATCCATGGGTCCAGATGGGATGCACCCGCGGGTGCTGAGGGAACTGGCGGAGGTCATTGCTAGACCACTCTCCATCATCTTTACCAAGTCTTGGGAAACGGGAGAGGTGCCTGAGGACTGGAGGAAAGCAAATGTCACTCCTGTCTTCAAAAAGGGCAAGAAGGAGGACCCGGGTAACTATAGACGAGTGAGCCTCACCTCCATTCCTGGGAAAGTAATGGAACACCTTATCCTTGGTGCCATCTTAAGGCATATCAAGGATAAGAAGGTTATGAGGAGCAGTCAACATGGCTTCACCAAGGGGAAGTCATGCTTGACCAATCTCATAGCCTTTTATGAGGAAATAACACGGTGGATGGATGATGGCAGAGCGGTGGATGTGGTCTACCTTGACTTCAGCAAAGCGTTTGACACAGTCTCCCACAGCATCCTCGCAGCTAAATTGAGGAAGTGTGGTCTGGATGATCGGGTAGTGAGGTGGACTGTGAACTGGCTGAAGGAAGGAGAGAAGCCAGAGAATTGTAGTCTATGGGGTGGAGTCTAGTTGGAGGCCTGTATCTAGTGGAGTGCCTCAAGGGTCGGTACTGGGACCAGTATCATTTAATATATTCATCAATGATTTAGATGAGGGAATTGAGTGTACTATCAGCAAGTTTGCTGATGACACTAAGCTGGGAGGAGTGGCTGACACGCCAGAAGCCTGTGCTGCCATTCAGCAAGACCTGGACAGGCTGGAGAGATGGGCAGGGAATAACTTGATGAAATATAACAAGGGAAAGTGTAGAGTCCTGCATCTGGGCAGGAACAACCCCAGGTTCCAGTATAGGTTGGGGAATGACCTGTTAGAGAGCAGTGTAGGGGAGAGGGACCTGGGGGTCCTGGTGGACGACAGGGTGACCATGAGCCGACACTGTGCCCTTGTGGCCAAGAAGGCCAATGGCATCCTGGGTTGTATTAGAAGGGGGGTGATTAGTAGGTCAAGAGAGGTCCTCCTTCCCCTCTACTCTGCCCTGGTGAGACTTCATCTGGAATACTGTATCCAGTTCTGGGCCCCTCAGTTTAAGAAGGACAGGGACCTGCTGGAGAGAGTCCAGCGCAGGGCAACTAAGATGATTAAGGGAGTGGAGCATCTCCCTTATGAGGAAAGACTGAGGGAGCTGGGTCTATAGTTTGGAGAAGAGGAGACTGAGGGGTGACCTTATTAGTGTATATAAATATATAAAGGGGGAGTGTCACGAGGATGGAGCCAGGCTCTTCTCAGTTGCAAACAATGAAAGGACAATGGGTAATGGGTACAAATTGGAGCACAAGAGGTTCCACTTAAACCTGAGAAGAAACTTCTTCTCAGTGACGGTGACGGAATACTGGAACAGGCTGCCCAGGGGGGTTGTGGAGTCTCCTTCTTTGGAGACATTCAAGACCCGCCTGGACACGTTCCTGTGTAACCTTATCTAGGTGTTCCTGATCCGGCAGGGGCATTGGACTACATGATCTTTTGAGGTCCCTTCCAATCTCTAACATACTGTGATACTTGCAGAAGGACGTTGTCTTCCACATAGTTGAGGAACCTCCTGCATTGCTTGTGCAGGGCAGTACCGTCATTCCAACAGATGTCAGGGTGGGTTTTCATGTGCCTTAGCATGCCTTCCAGGAGAACCTGCTCCAGGATTTTGCCAGGCACAGAGGTGAGACTGACTGGTCTGTAGTTCCCTGGGAACTCTATAGACATCTCTTTGAGTCACAAATCCAAGAGATGCTTTAACACCTTATATTACTTTCATTTGTGCAAATAAAAGCAAAATGCAGTCTTAATGTGTTATATATTTTTAGAAGTGAGCCTCTTAAGGTAAGGTTCCAGCATATCCTCAGACACAGAGTGTTAGATGCTCTGTAAAACAACAGCATGCATGTGCAATTTAATATTTACTTGGTGCAAGCATGAAACTTCAAATTCATTCCTTAGCAGGCCCCTTCCCCAAGTAGGCAATCCCACACTACAGCTCAATCTTAGATTTACAGGAATTTAATGGTAGTGGCCAAAAAAATGCTTTGAGGGAAAAGGGGCAGAGAGAAGAGACAGGGAACACGAGCAAAACAGCATCAGGAGACTGCTCTTGTAATGAAGCTCTCAGCTTTGCCTATTAAACAAGGTGATTCTCTCCCTTTTGCTAGTGTGATGTGAGCAGAACACAGAAAGGTTAAAAAAAAAAAAAAAAAGACAAGCTAATGTAAAATGATAAAAAGTTAAAGTTAGAGATGTACCTCCTTATGTTATAGAAAATAACGTATTTCAATAACTAAGTATTAACAACTATGCTACAAAACAAGCGGACAATAACTAGTGTTTTGTGATAGTCTAATATTGGAACAAGACTAAGATTCCCCGAAGGGGAGTTAAATCTGAAAAACAAAAGAAGTTAAGATTGCCAGGTAATTTAAATACCTTTGATGATCTGTCACAAACACACTGCTATCTCGGAGAACTGATAAGTAACAATTTAACTGAAGCTCTTCCTTCAAGACCAATGCAGACTGGAACAAATAACCTAATTCTTCCCTTCATCCTACTTCCCCATGGCTGCCTTGCTGAAGGGTTATGTATCTTTTTAGCCCGTGCAGTGAAATTCAAAACATGAAGCAGCTGTTCAGAAATGCAACACTGGTGCCACATGCCTCATTTTTATGTCTCTGGATAACTCTGACAGAAATGGTTACCTGAACAATATAAATAGATTCTAAAAACACAGGCATCTATAATAGTATGCTACCTCATATAACAAAAACCAAATACATTATTGACTTATCTATGTAGAAGTAACATTACTGAGCTCTCATACTAGTGCCCTCATTGTACTTCTTACGGGCAGGAAAGCCAAAAAAAAAAAAATTGTACCCGACTCAAACTATTCCAGTGTTCTCAGATCAGCTGCTACATTCTCTCTTTCAAAACAGTGATAATTTTATTATCATGACTAGAAAAGGAAGACCAGGTTTAATATTCAGTATCTTCTGCAAAAGCTAGCTTAGAGCTCCAGGACAGCATTCCTGTTTGTATAAGCAAGGTGCTCCTGATCAAAAAGCAAAAAAGCAGATGAGATCTCACCCAAATAAATCAATGCATTTATGGAACAGAAAATTAATATTCTACCTTGTTTGCCAGTATCTCTTCAGCTCCACCAGCAAGACAATACTATAAGCTAGCACACCTTAAGAACAACATGACAAAGCCCAAGTGTAACAAAAACATTGTGAGCCATGACTTCAAAATACTTGCAGCAGCTCTTCAGGCAGCATACTAGGTATTTAAGAAATAAGATCATTTGGACAGTCTCACACAAGGCCCAAGAGTTGCTGAGGTATATTTCAGTTTTAAATTCTTCACCAAAAAAAGGCATGCAGATGCATACAGATGTAGGCAGACACACACATATTCTGAAGAAGGTACAAGGGGTTTTAGAAAGAAAAAAGTTTTTCTGCTTTTCTTGGTTAGGGAAAAAAAACAACCCCAAAAAAGCCCCCAAAACAACCACAAAGCACACACATGGACTTGATTTCCTTGCTTTTACAGAGGAGTCACTGCAGTTGTACAGAAGCTCGACTGAGACATAAGGGCAGGGGCTATTAAAAAAAAAAATAAAAAAATTAAGACTTCACATAAACCCCCGTTAATGTTCCCTAGCCATTCAGCCAAGCAAATTTTGAAACTTATCTGAAAAATCCCTTCCTCCAAACAATTCCCATTTCCAATACACTAATCTGGTTGCAATTTGCTGAGAAGTTAAAAATCCAGATTTCTTAAAAAGAACTCGCATTCCCTTCTACGTACTAACAACCACCTTAAATGAAGGCTTTTCACACTCTCAAGTTGCTTACCTTCCCCTTCTCCCACAAAAGCAACACTGCAATTTGTGGAGAACAGTCAACCCCAAACAAGAAAAGGAAATAATACACTTACACAAACCAGGCAGTTACAGATGGAGCTAGAAGTCAGGGATGTCACCCAAAGGACTATGATCCAGGCAATCAGCACTCCAGCAACTTGGGCAAGATAGTTAATCCATGCCCAATGCTGATATGATACACGACCCTATTCATTTACAGTGGGGTTTAAGACAATCCCAGCTGCAGAGGGATCAAACTCACCAAGAAACTCAGTCTAAAAATGCAACAGTCCAAATGCCACTGGATAATTACTTTAAGATATAAGCAAAAGGCCAAAACCCCCTCCATGTCCCTTTCTTAGCATATATTTTATTCATTAAAAATTTTAACATAAAAAGTTAACATATGTTACCTAATATACGTTATATTTTGTAACATCAATTTTAACATAAAAATACAGCTTGCAATTCTGGGGAGTCATATACTGGGGCGAGAAGGGAAATTAATTCATGCAAAAAATAACCTAATGGCCAAAGAAAATGTATTTCCAAGTTACTAATCTAAATGTTATTTTTGGAAAAATGTATCCAAGAAAAAAATAAGAATTGTTTGCTTGAAGCTGCCACTGCGGCACTGGGAGCACAATTTACCAGTTAGAGCCATCCCAGTACCAGATTTCCAGCATCTTGATACCAGGCACTAACACAACACTAACTGCCTAGTTAGAATAGCGTACAAACTGACATCTTGCTAGAACATTTCACATAAAGGACAAGAAAGGCTCTTGCATAAGCTCAGAAATAAAGGCTGCTGCCTCCAAAATTAGACAAAGATGTCAGAAAAAGCAGTATGCACATTTGACAGCTTTTAACCACCAAAACATTACTACAGTTTTGCTGTTTAATAATGCAGTGGTAGAAGTTGTATAATAAAAATGCTAAAGAAAAATCCATAAACCAATAAAACAAAAGGTAATTCATAATTTGATGAAGATATAAATAAGTTATTAAGCTGTAAATACTATCCAGCACATTATTATTTACTTACCCAAAGGGTGAACAGGAACAAAATGTTTGTAGAACGAAGAACAATTAGCACTAAAGAGCAAGAGAAAGTGTACTAAGGAAGCACTGCACTCACACTGTTCTGTACAATAAGAGCTAACATACCCTAGAATACTATTTTGTGCTCATATCAGAATCATAAGTTTCAATTCTGCTCATCTCACTGTGAATAGCTACAAGTTTAAAACACACAGCAGCATAAAAGGAACTGGAGAAGAATTTAGAGACAGCTCTGAATGGCAACTCTTTCATCTCAGCATAAATCCACAGTTAAAAAGTATGAGCAGCCATTTCTTTGTGGAAGAAACTGATTTAATGTAGCTGCCCAAGTGAAGTTCTCAGCATCTTTACTCCTCTCAGCTTCTACCTGTGCACTCAAAAGGCTTTCAAAAGCCCTTTACAAATGCAACAGACTGATTCTGTAAATGAAGCAAACATTTCTGCTGCACAAGGTTCTATGTTTTATAATCTTGTTCAAGGAACTAGTACAACAGTAAAAAAACCACATTCAAATCCTTACCTTGTCTTTGAAGGGGGAGGCAAGACACAATGAAAAACATAGTGCTATGATGCTGATGCGACTACACAGAGACATGTTTTAAATCCTAGAAAGTTGCATTTCTCATTCTGGTTCTAATTCTCTCTCTCTCTACTTATTTTTGATAAAACATATAGCTGAAAAAAAATTCTCTTTTCAATGTAGGCATCTGTACAGTCAGAAAAGGAAGACCACAGCAAGTCGCACCACCAGAGTGGGAAGGGCAGCAAACTCCTTTACAACTGGATCTATTTCCACAGCACAGATATAGGCATCCCACACCATCTCCAAGAGGGCACCCTTGGTGTCCTGATGAGGAAGAAGCCACCCCCAGGTTCTAGGATGAGGAGGGGATAAGAATAGGATGAAAACCTAGGAACAGCAGGAGAGACCACATTCAGAAAGCAGGTGGTAGAACTCCTTGCCTTAGAATGACAGAGTAAACCTGAACTGAAGTCCTCCTCAGAGTATGCTGCAAGACCCACCTTCTTGCACAAAGCTTCCTTCAACAAGGACAAACAGTAATTTGTCAAAACCTCACAGAGGAAACAATTGTGGCTATACCAAGCAATAAAAAGGAAGAGTCAAAGCTTGTTCAGGCAGAAATGGTGGTGATTTTTCACTTGTACGTAATGTTTCAATACCCTAAAATAGGCGTATTAGAACACCTGTTATTTATTGTAATCTGCACAGGGATAATGTTCTCTGCATTCACTTGAGCTTAAAAAAAAAAAAAAAGAAAACAAAAACAAAACAAAAAAGAAAACAATCACCTCTGAGCAAAGCAAGCATGGAAAATTCCAGCCTCAACCAAAAGTAGAATTTTTCCACAAGATTAGCAACATAAGAAAAGAGAGTCCTAAAATTACAGCAGAGCTTTAACAATAGCATGGCAAAGGCTGCTCCTCACCAGGATCCACAGATCTACTCTAAGAACCTTTGTTCTCCACTAAATCTGTTGATACCTCTCAAAACACACATCACCCTATGTAAAGGGCCACCTACTTAAAAAAAAAAAAAAAAAAAAGGAATTTAATCAGCTTAACACGCTGCTTCTCCTTAGGCTTCAGCTCTTTTGACACAGTTTCTATATCAATATTAAACAAGCAGATCAAAATAGGTTCATGAATGCAAAGCGAAGATAAACTCCTTCTAGTAGCAATTTGGCCAACATAAGAGGAGAGCCAGAAGGACAAGTTGCCTACACTGGAGTACAAAAACATACTTTATAGAGCAATACAGCTATTTCAGCAACCTTGCATGGAATTAACTACATTAATGAATAAAGAAACAAGAGTACAAGGGTCTTACGATGTAGAAGATGACAGCTATCACAGTCTGAAATCACTCTTGCCTGTTGACAGTGGCATGCAGTTCTTAACCAAGAAGTAGTTAAGAACACTGGTAAGACACCACAATCCTACTCTGCCCATAAGCATTTGAAAAGAATTGGTTTGCAGTGGTACAATTTGGGCTCTAAGTAATAACACACCTAACCCACAACTAGATTACACCATAAATTAACCAGCCTTCCATAGTAAGAACTCTACTACACACCAAGTTACAAACCTCCCCAAAACCTCACCCGCCCCCCCCCCGAAACAAGAATGGGGAGGAAAGACAACAAAGAAGGAATCATATTTAATTAACATCCCTGGTACTGAGCAGCCCTGCGCTACCTGAAAATCAGCTAAAAAGCACCGTTCTCTGGTATTGCAAAGAAGAGGGCAGATTTCAGAGAACTAAACGCCAAGCGGCTCACGCAAAACCATCGAGGACATTTTCCAGCGTGCGGGAGAAGGCACGAAGAGAGAGGCCTACACAAACGGCACCAGAGGAAAGTTTAGCTGGGGCCAGACCACGGGAAGAACCCTTCCGAGAGAACACTAAGATTGAAAACAAAAACCAAACAAACAAAAAACAACAACAACAAAAAAAAAACAAACCGCTAAAAGTTTGGGGGCGGGGATCATATTCTTTTTCTCACTCAGAGAAACACAGCCGGACGAAATGGAGCCCGAAGGCCAGAGGCGACATGAGAAGCGGGCGGGAGTAGGATGCGGGGGTCTCGACGGGTGAACAAGAACCGAGACCGGATGTTACCTGAGCTGTGGGCAGCGACGGCGGTGCAGCCACTCTCTGAGGCTGTGGCGCGGTGAAAAAGACGGCTGAGGCGAGGAGAGCGGGAAGTGGGGGGGAGGAAAGAAAGTGGAAGCCTCCTTCACCTCAGGCGGTCCCGGTACAGTGAAGCAGAGCGAGGTAGGCCTCCACCCTATCCAGGCAGCGGCCGAGTCAGCACTCACAAGCCCGCACCACGAGAGAAGAGAAAACCCAACCACACACGCTCCGCGACAGCCGCACACATCAAGCCGCAACTGCGCATGCGCAACATCCGGGTAACAACCATCTCTCCTCTACCGCTGTTGCAGTTCCTCGCTCGCCGCCTAGCGGTTACCGCGCCGCTGGCGGGGGCGGGGGGAGAGGGGAGGGCTGGGCTCGTGCTCGTGCTCGTGCTCGTTGAAGGTTTCTTTTTGTGTTTGGCGTCCACACGAGTTAAAACCTCTGCAAATGCAAATCTATAAAATGCACAGTCCTGCAAAGTACAGAACCCCACAAATCCAACCCCAAGAAATGCACTGGTCCGCAAATGCAATTGCTTTCCTGTGAAATACGAGCTCACTCCTCTAATAGAGATAACAGGGTTTTATTGAGGGCCAAAGTCAATAAAGCAAAAGGAACAGCGCTGGGTTCGTGACCGTAGCCAGAGGCGCACTGATTAGCATTTGTTACAGATTTATATGCTTTCACTATTGCATTAGTCATATACATATTCATAATTCTCGCATATAGGCAGGGAATATTATAACTAGCTCCAGGAACTTATTATCATAAATCTCCTCCTCTTGGCGTCTGTGCACTGCTCTCCGGTGATTGTGGGCGGGGGTCTTCAGGATGAAGTAAGCAGTCTTCCTCACAGTGTATTTTTCACCTTTGGTACAGTTGGATGCCCCAGTAATGACACAACTACCTGAAACCAGCCATATCTGTAATTCTGATAGCTGGCAAAGATTTAGAAGTGTGCCCTTCCTGCAAAATTTATTGCAGGATGGGCAGACAAGGAGTATCCCAAACCAGCAGATGTTTGGGAGGCTCTGTCTCTAAACTAGCTGATAAGTAGAAGGATGGTGTGAAACGACTCATTCATGTTTAGTGGGGCCACTAAATCCTGTTATCTCACCACAGACAACACAAACATTGTTCTTTAAAGCTAAAGATGCTTTAGAAGGCTAGTGTGAAACAATTAACTCATGTTTAGTGGGGCCACTAAATTCCACAGACTTACAACATAAACATTGTTCTCTTTCTACAACCTAAGTTAAGCTAAAAAGTACTTTAACTCTATGTTTTTCAGGCACTAGCTTTTCTTATATCAAGCCCCCCTTCCTTTCTTTTACCTTTACAAATTCTTTTGCTACGTGACTCTGTTTTGCTCAAGAGTTCTGGACATTTTCAACTTGTTGTCTAATCTTGTGTCCTTAGCGAGCTTTGTTTGTTATTGTGAACTCATACAGTTATATCCACATAGCCACGCCTATGATTTGCGCAAGCCAATACATTTATGTGTTTATCACAATCCCCCCCTTTCTTTTTCTTAATCCATTTGGCTTGAGCCATAATTTCCATTTCCGGCTTTTCTCATTCATTCATTTTTTTCGAAGATTAGTTTTGCCTCCTCAGAGGGATCATCACAAGACCGAATTTTTAACATTCTAATTTTTCATTCTGTTCCCTCAGGAGTAAATATTTCAAACTGTAATTGCTCTATGGTCCTACAGACCATTCTACTAATCAGGGGAACAACACAAGGTAGAACAAGTATACCAGTTATTAGCAAAACAAAACCCAGCAGAATTTCTTTTAACCCCCCCCCCCCAAAGTTCCACCAGTTATTGTTCCACTATTTTTCCATATCCAAGTTAAACATTTTCCAGGTTTGAATGGGAACATGTGCGACCTTTTTCATTTCAGTAATTATCTTTTCAATAGCTTTTCCTTCATCATCTATATGTAAACAAGTTAGATAGATTGAATTTCCCACACACCCCCCCTTCCTGGGCCAAAAAGTAATCCAAGGTTAAGCAATTTTGATATACCGCTGTACGAACTTTGCTATTCTGTTTGGCTAATAGGGTTAATGCATCACCAGTTTTGTTAGTCACAATTTGCAGGACTGCTTGCAACCTAATTATGCGATTTAACGTATATATAGGAGTTTGGTATCCCCAGGATCCACCCTCAGCCCAGGAAGCAGGATCGTAATATGCAATAATTTGCTCTGGGGGCCACTGATCATCTTTCCAGTTTCCAATCTGTAGGTCCCTTTTTGCCCGGGATATTTCAGATACATCAGAATAGACTGGCACCCCTAATCGTTCCCCCCTGTGTATTGGTAATAAAAAGAAACTTGGCCGGATGGTTCCCAAAACACATGTTCCAGTCCAATTCCCAGGTAATTCAGAGTATGCATATTTACCACAGTATAGTCCTTCTGGAGATTCACACTTATCCCCAGGATTCTTATTTAAAATCCAATTTTTCCCTCCAGCTGCAATAACCGAAGGATGGCCCCAAGTTTTCCATTTTCTTACAGTTTCATTCCAAATTCTACTATTTTCACAAGTTAAATGCCCCACTGTTTTTTTTCCCTTGTCTCCCAGGGGTCTTTTGCCAACAGTTTTGGCCAATGATACTCATCTGTAGTACCCATTTTTTCGCTCTCTGGACTTTGCTTGAGTTCCATATATTATTGTCAGTGATATTAATTTCCTTCGACTCCCAAGGCCATTGTTCTCCCATATTGGTACCTCCACAAACATAACAATTACTTATATTGAGTACTTTTGCTATATTTTCTGCCACATTCACAAACAAATTTCTGGCAATTGTGGGAATTTCATATTTGTTTCATTTCATGATAGAAAGAATGGAGCAGTAGTTCCTCCTCCTTGTCTGAGTGTACAACTTCCTGAATCTTAGTATAGATTAGAGTTCCTGGGTCTGAACCAGTGCTGTCAATCTGCAGGCCGAAAGTGTGTTCGGCCATTTTCCAATCCTCATTCCAGGTTCTCGGTTTATTTATGGTTAAGTTCAGTGGGTTACACTGGTTTCTCCTGCATTTGTTTGGGGCGGTCATTCTCTCTATCATAACTACACAGTATCCTCACTCCTCTAGTCTCTTGGTATACTTTCCTGGAGTATAATCTGTGGACCAAATAACACAGGTCCAAGAAGTACAATAATTCCAGTTCCTTGTACAATCAGAACTTGCCATTTTATATTTTTACCTCCAAGAGGAGCACATATATTTTTGGTCGTGGGAGTAGGTTCGCACCCATTCCATACTTCCACATCCCCCTGCCCGCTTACCACTGTCTATTGCTTCACAAGCATCAAAAATTACGCTTGCTGGACTATTTATGTTGGTAATTTCAGTTCGCCCTACTACTGTTCTGTCTTTCCCCAGGGACCGCACTTCCAACCACCATTCCTTCACTTTCGCTTTAGGATCATAACAGATTATCTTGCCTTTAACATTACATCTAGCGTACTCTGTATTGTTATGGGTACACATCTCGAGCGGGGTTCCACTGCGTTGATAATGGGTGTGATAAAGTTTGCATGGTCAAGTGCCCTCTCAAAGTGGTCTTTATGCATTCCATGCAATCAGAGGAGGCTTGTACTCGTCATAGGGACAGGAGCCATAAGATGATCAGAGGTCCAGTATGACATATGCCTCCACCCCCCCGACCTGTGGGGTTGCTGCCCACAGCCGAGATATGTTTGTGCTTTTCGGTGGCAGGCATAGAGGCCAACCTGGGCTTGCCCTCAGCCATCTTATTTCCTCCTATTCAATTTTCACGCAAACTTTATTCACAGACCCTTATTGTGGATTTCCACTTATCTTCAGTTACCTCCCACTCCGATGGTACCAATAACTCCCAGCCACAGAGTAGAGTAAGTATGTCAGCATCCCATAATAGCTGTCTATATGAATTATTACGACACGACATACAACTCAGGTGTCTATTATGGGAGCTGCAATTTCACTTCTGCTTACAAGTCTTACACTGACAGAACACCCAACTAGTGTGTCTTGTATTGGGGTGTCTTAGACATGATATATATATATATATCGGTGAAGGCTCTTGTTCCTCTATTACAGGATCACAAGACCGGGCCAGTTCCCATGTATATCTGAAATATGTAATCCAGATCCCCAAATTGGGGAATATTACTTCCCCAGGAATAGAACTGGAGTTTCCTCAAAGTATCCCACAAGGAAATTTGAAACCAGTCATATAAGTTCACCCTTAACCTTTTGTCTCCCTGTATTCACACATTATTACCTAGAGCGAGGTGTCCCTGCCCATGGCAGGGGGGTTGGAACTTGATGATCTTAAGGTCCTTTCCAACCCTAACTATTCTATGATTCTGTGATATATTACTACATAGTCCTCTTCTTGAGAGTCAGTTTGGTGTCACCTGCTGTTGATATTACAGTCCATCCCTAGGTTCTTCCATAGGTCCTTTAATCCTGCTGGCATGGGTCCATTCTCTTTCAGCCTTTCCCGGCTCCCAAGGGTAAACCAGAGCAGGTTCTGCTGCAGGAAGTGCAGCTCATAATTTAA
>NW_026902144.1:0-89285 GCF_033783945.1 Neopsephotus bourkii
TTTCTTTACAGGATATTGTGAAACATTTTTTTTTAATGTAGCTGGTTTATTGCTAGCAAAATTATTCTAAATAATATCTACATTAATTTATTGGTTTTACAACAGATTTCTATGTAACGTACAATGGAGTAGCTAAGCAATGACACGGGTTCCCCAGACATGTGCAATTTTGATCCTTGAGTAAATCTAAAAATGAACTGGAGGAAGCCCTAAAAAACATAGTCTGATTGAAGTTAGGTTTTTTGGGTTTTGGTTTTTTTTTCAGGGAATTGGACCAGATGACCTATGTAAGTCCGTTCCGACCTAAATCTTTCTATCATTCTATTCTAATTGGAAAAGGCCAAACGTTATTAATATGATAAGAGACATTCATAGAGTAGTTTAGTAATATAGTAGACAAGGGAGTTTAGGTGAAGGTATACACAGGACTGAAGTTCGAATGTTCTTTTGTAAAGCATCATTCATAATTCCACAGAACCCTTGACTTTTTAAGTTGTGTATTCTGTGAATGTAAGAGATGTGTGGAAGATATGGAAACAACAGGGAAAACATGCAAAGGGCAAAATTTTATTTTTTCTTCATCATGCCCACTGATCCCCTTAAAAAACAGCAAACAAACAAAAACAAAACAAAAAAACCCACAAACCAACCAATCAACCAACCAACCAAACAACAAAAATAAACCAAAACCCTCAAAACCCCCAAACCCCAAAACAAAACCCCACAGCGTTTGAGGAGGTAAGAGATACTTCCTAAAATATTAATTAATTAAGTTAATTAATTAGACTTTTCCATCTAATAGATTAAGAAAACCAAAACCAAAACCAAAAGCCAATGAATTCTAATGTCAGATTGCTTTTCTTAACTTATTACAGCTGTAAACTATGTCATGTTTGAATTGTTTTTGCTCTTTGTTTGTTTGGGTTTGTTGGGGTTTTTTTTGGCCTTTAATAATTATTTTTCAGTAAAATGTTATACTTCATGACAACAACCATATTAAATTTTCCCAGTTTCTCCTGGAAAGCCTCTACCATCTGCATTCTTGCATGGCTGGATCCTATTCTCAGTATAATTTGTTGGAAGGAAGAAGAAAAACAGCTGCAAACAGAACCTCGGAGAAAATTTCACACATCTGTTCCTCCAGGTGACCTTACATTCTTTTTCATTTATAGTTAATGAAAAATAATGGTGCTGGCAGAAGTTAATTACTATGAAAAATTACAGTTTATGCTATTAATTATTTTAATGGCAAATTACTTGAGATGTTCAAACACTGTGCCTAAGGAATTAGAAGCATTCATAAGGAGTTCACCTCTGATTTTTTTTTATTTTTTTTTTTTATGAGTTTGTGCTCTGTGTAGTGAAGGGAACGTCCAATGTTTTTCATTAACAGTCGAGGTAACACAACAAGAGATATTAATCACTAGTCCTGTGTCTGAGGGAGGAAATGAAGAGCAGCTGAGCATATGTTGATGAAGCAGAGGTCAAGCAACAATACACAAGGTATTTATTATAGTTTAACTTTTTCAACAGATCTAGAAGAAATGTTATTAAACCTTGTCACTAATGCATTTCAAAATGATTTAATGTAATTGGAGATACTGTCATATCTTCACCAAAATACTAAATTACTTGTTTAAAAAATATAATTAATATTTTCTTAATCAGCATAAGTAAATTAGGATAATGTTTCTTTTATATCTTGCTTTTCTTGGGAATACACAAATTAGAAAAAATATATGTGATATTTTTCAGATAATTAAAGATAATGTATGGTTGAAACATGCTAACAAGTCTAATGTGTGTAGGCAAATAACTAGGAACTTATCCAATACATGTTTACACTCAATAATAACTAAGAATGTGTTGCCTTGTATTTCACTTAGAAAACTGAATCAATGAGATATAATATTCTTTTTACTGAGTAACACTGGTGTATACTTTGAACAATGCATCGTTTAACACAAAAATTAGCTCCACAAGCACTATTAAACCTGTTTATCTTTCATCTAATTAGCTTTTAGGCAGATTAAGTCCTACTTCTTTATTCAACAATCTACTGCTATGTTAACCTTATAGAAATCATACCAGTTTCAGTACAAGAACTATCATATATCACAGAACACAACCTGTAAAATAGCACTTCAATATATATCAAATATCTGATTCCAGAAACAAAGCCACAGTGCAAGGATTTTACAACACAATAGAAATCACACGAGCCAGAAAACATAAAATAATACAGAGAAGAAAAAAAAAAAAAAACCTCTAGATTTTGGTACTTTAAAAATACTGTAGACAGCATTAAGTGTCATGATATCTATAGATACGTTATTTCTGGCTGGAATGCATCAATCGAGTACATCAATTTGGCACACAAGTACATAGAAAAAGACAGATATTTCTAACAGATCTCAAACACAGCAGAAAATAGCCTGTAAGAAATTTCCTCATTTTTATACACTTGCTGAATTTCATTTTAGAACATTAAACATTAACAATTTAATATTTAATGATAACATTCACATCATATATAGAATATCCCTCATGATTCTGAAGCTAAGGTTTATCTTAGTCATTTTTATTTATTTATTTATTGATTATAAGTGACACTTAGAAAAAAACATGATGCCTGTTAGATCACTAACAAACTGTTGACTTCAAATTCTTACTGCAAATTTGTAGCACTGTTAAGTACTTCAAAAGCAACATCAACAAACTATAGATTGTGCTTTTGTGATGCAAACAGACACTCACTAGGGACTTCTCCAATACCACTGAACTAATTTTTATTTAAAGCTAATGAAGACATGACCCGGAATCGCCAAATCTTGAGGTCTATTATCTAGATATTAACCAACTGTCCTCTACTTCTCTGTTGCTTGCTTGCATTTTATGTAATAAATTCAGCAGAGATATTTATCCAAAAAAAAAGAAAAAACAAAAAAACTTTTTACGTAAATACCCTCTAAGCACCAAAGGAAGAGCTCTGACACCAGCTATTAAAACCAGGAGCAGAAACAGTGTATCAGTGCCAAAAAGAACCTGGTACTGTAAGGCGTTTGCAGGTTAAGCAAGGGATTTGACAAAGAGGTAGTCTCATCAACACCAAAATATTGTAAGATTCAAAGTTATTTTACTAGCCTACCAGTATATACTTTAAACAATACTGTAGTAATCAAAAGTATAGGTCATCACATTAATAAATAATTTGTCTTTTGCTGTTATTGTTCCTTTTGGTAACTATGTATATGAAGCCTGTGAAAAATGGTAGGTTTTGGAAATACCTAGGAAATTGATGTCTTTCCTTAAAAATAATTTTTTAACATTTCCTTGTGAAAAGTTTGTGGGGTGTCTTGTTAGCTTGTTTCATTTTATTTATGTATTTATTCGCCTGGATCTTTAGTTGAAACATTTTACTCTCTTGTTTTATTATTTCATATATATAAAAAATGGCTTAAATATGTAAATCTGCACAGCTCCTAGATACTTCCCCTCCCAAGCCCTAGCATCAAACAGCAATGTCTTTTCCTACACTAACCACTTATACTTTAAACCTCTGTACTCATAAGGTTGAAACGCAGCTGCATATATTCTGAAGGTATTAGACCAGAGTTTCCCTAGGTTTGAATGTCATAATTCCATTGTAGCCACCAGCTCTTCAATGCAACATAATTTTTATGTTATAACTCTCCTTGAGTCTGGAGTTACCCAGTTTAGTAAACTGAAATTAGACATCATACTGAATTACAAACATGAACATATATATTTTCAGGGCACCTTAAATGTTTCCAGTAACACTACTCAAGCACTACCACTTTAACAAATATACATAAAGAAAATAATAATAAAAAAAATCTCTTGTGCACAAAATGAAGTAAGATTTCATGGTGTAAAATTACTAGTTTTCAAGCTTCAGGTTAGGCCATTGACTGCTCAACTCTATTGGATATGAAACGTGTTTAGTCCATTGATTTTCTCTTTGATGACTTTCTTCATTGTTTTTTTGCTTAGTGAAACTATTGTGAAATTTATTCATAGTGAACCATATATCTGTTTTTAAATAGGTCTTTCAACTGCCTTCCAAGGTTCAATATATTTATATTTATTCAAGTTTCAATTATATCTAAAGATTGGTGGCACAATATGTCTTAGATTTTTCAGTTGCAAATCTAAGGAAAAGTGTATCCTATGTCTAAAGGTTGTATTTATTAATAGATTAATATTAAGGATTGAGTTTACAATAAAGGATTCAGAGAATGAAAAATGTGAACTGAAAAAAAAAAATAAGGTGAAAGACCTCTTAAAAGCTGCAGGAAGCCATATACCAGTAAAGGTAATTAACACAAAGTATCATAAAGTTCCATTCATAGTTTGCATGTAATACACTTTACTGGGCCAAATATTAAAAGATAACTTCAAATATTTCATTTGAGAATATTTTAGGAGTCCACCTATGTTTTCATTACTAAAGGCAATAATAAAGATGATATGGCACTCACCAGAGTGTGGTCATTTCACAATTGCTTGAAGTTTTAGTCCATTAGTAAAATAAATGGACAATGAATAATAAGACCTAAAAAATCTAGTCACACGACTGACTTACAAATGAAAATGTCAGACAACTCTATACTGTACCTAATGATTGTAAATGAATGTCCTCATTAACTGGTTATAGACCCAAAATAAGGATTAGTTCCTTATTTACATACATTTAACAATGACATGAAAGATTCGAGGAATTGAAAGTACTTTCTGGTTTAGATATTTATTCATTTGCAGGGATTTTGAGAAATGTTGAGATATTTAATATTTTATGCCTGTTTAAGATGGAAAACAAACATACAAACAAACTATCAAGTAAACCCAGTTTGATCTAGTTTGGTGGCCTCTGCACATCCTGGGCTTTGTCACACATAGAATGCATGTGAAATAGGCTGGAGGAATAAAATCCTGCCTCTTGTGGGTCCCAAAACAGGCATCTTCATACTTCAGTCTAAGACTCAGCACTTCAAATTTACAGGGTCTGAGAACAGACAACAGGATTCTGGAGTGAAATGTATCTGAACAGGTAAGTACACGTTAGCAGATACCTACATCTGTAGGATAACCTCTGAGGTATTCAGGTATTCAGCTGTTGCTCCCGAAATAATCCAGGAACAGAAGCAGGCATTTTTAGTATGCAATTTATCTCATCCTAATTTAATTGTCTAATATAGTTCAAAGGAGATGTGCCCCAGTTCATGATTTCTCCCTGTGGATTTAAAGGTGAACCCAGGGTAAATAAATTGGAGTATAGGTTTGCTATAAATTGAGACAGGGACATCAGCAATAAGAAACCTTCAAGAGATTATTGATGGTTGTTAGGAAAGATATCTATCAACTGAAAGAACATCTCTTGCCCTCTATGCATCTCCAATCTGAACAGCAAAACCTGAATCATGATAAGTCACAGTAAAAAGGAGAGGTTAACAGATGGTTCAACAGCTGAGCTTTTTACCTCCCTTTACCCTTACTTAGAATAAACTCTCTTCTTTTTTGCCTCTCAAGTTCCCCCTCCGCTCTTGTGAAGGAACAAGGTAAAATCAAGGACTGCTATTCCTTTCTTGCCCTACCTAAACTACTCACAAAGTGCTATTTTAATTAGCCTGCTTAAATTTGGCAATCAAAATAGATGTGCATCAGACCTAGCAGATGAGTTAGAAATAGAAAAGGAGACATTGTTAAGTCCCTCATAACACATTTGGATAAAAGACAGTGAATTTACGCAGCACACAATGAATTGAATCCCCAGTTGAGTTATATGCAGGCTGAATTTCTCTGCTAAACTGGAATTTAAATATAATTTTGGGAATCACTTTGAAAAAAAGAAAAATATCAGGCAATTTTAGTTTGATAATTCCTAGGCCTTCTGGCTGATTAATCCCATTTTAACTTGCATTTGGTTTTTTCTTCAAAATAGAAATGTGACTTCCTAATCCCATGTAAAACAAGGAATGGAACATGATTATCTGGACCTGTGTGACCTGGTGCAACTAGGCTTTCATTCAGTGCTCATGTTCTGTTCTGGTCTACAGTTTAGCTTGAGTTTGATGTATCATATTAATTTATTTTGTAGGAGTTGATCAATTAACTTGAGAAAACTCTGTGTAGTGTTGGTTCAATCATATAACAAGCATAATCTAATACAAATTGCACACCAGATTCGATTTTGTCCAACTGCTTGGTAGAATTAGTGTTACTAAAGGATGCAGCCAAGCTGAACTAACAATATTAAGCATTTCTGCAGTTTATCTCTTGCTGTAATGAACAGTAAAAGATGTAATGACCAACAAGATTAATGATAAAATAAACATGCTAGTTAAATTCACTCCATGGAAGTACAGATCAAGACAGTGCCTTGAAATCAGTAATCTGTGACTTGTAATAATAAATATGAAGGTTAAAATAAAGATGGACACATTGATAGAAGCTGAAAAAATATATTTATCCAGTAGTTATATTTTTAGCTACAACTATTAGCTTTTAACTATAACTAAAATTATAGTTAAATATAACTAAGTTATAGCTTAATTATAACTAAAGTAACTTCTGTTTCTAGAGTTAGTGTTGCTAGTATGAATGTCTACAGCTGCTCTGAAAAAAATACGAAATTGAGAATATCTCATATGCTTGGTTTACTAACTAGGAAACTAGATTACAAAAATGTAATTAAAGCTGCTCCACATCCCATTTGTTGGCAAAGAATCAACAATGCAAAAATTTTTAAAGTATTTCAGATTTAATTTAGTAAACATACCTATCATATGCAACTTTCAGACACTGGAGCAGACTAAAAGGAAACAGCAATAAAGGATTCATGTAAAAGGACCAGTATGAGAGGAAAGAAACTTGAACAATTTATGAGATAAAAGAGTTGAGAAACTACTTCTGTCTTATTTTCCACCAGACCTGGTAACACTGAATATCTTGTTCACTGACTCCCTGATTGCTGGCCAAATTTTGTTAGTTACACCTCTGTTCTTGGAATTTTTTGTGTTGTTGTTTGGGATTTTGTGCTAGATTTTTCCAAACACTGTAAACTATTAGTTTTCTGCTAAAAATATTTGTTGTTACCATAGGAAAAAATAAAGTTAAAAGAGAAAAAAAAAGAAAAAACAACAAACAACCCAACAATAAACACAAGTGCTGCACAAAAATTGCTCACCACCCACCAACCAATACCCAGCCTGACCTGAGCAGCAATTGGTCCCTTCTTGCCGACACCCCAAAGTTTATATATTGAGCATGATGTGATGTGATACATAGCCTTTTTGGCTACTTTGGATAAGGTGTTCTGTCTCTGCTTCCTCTAGACTTCTGCCCTCCTCACTGGCAGAGCATGCAACTGAAAAGTTTTTGATTAGGACAAGTGCTACTGAGCAACAACTAAAACATAGGTGTGTTATCAGCATTGTTCTCAGACTAAAGTCAAAACACAGTGAAACACAAAACCAGCTACTAGGAAGAAAACTCTATCCCAGCTGAAACCAGGTCAGGCATCAATGGTCTCATAGGCTGCGTTGTGTAACTTAAATTCAGAGTATTTTTTATAGTTTAATTTCAGTCACCTACTGGATGATAATGACTGTGGTGAATGACACAAACTGAATGAGTTAATGAATTAGAACTTTGCATTGAGTGACAGAAACTAAATAATTCAACTATCCAAACCATATCAGCTCAAGCTTTAGATATCAAACATGAAGAATTGCTCTTACACTGATTCAGAGTTTTCCTTAGAAATGTGTTAGAAACAAATTTTAAAATGCTAGTTGAAAATGTGTTTGCAAAACAATAATTTGCCTTTTCTGAGTATTTTTTTAATGGAGTATTAAAAAAGGGTTTTTTTTATGCTTAAGGACCTTGGATGCAGTAGCATGGTGCTACAATTTATGAAAAGGTCTTAAACACTGGCAGGAAATATCATTAAGCAATATTGTCATGTGTTTAGCCAGATGTGTAGAAAAAGCTGCTTCACTTGTATCTACCATACACCTCTCTAAATTAATCATGTCAACAGGAATGTAAAGGCAGAATTCTGTTCTTTCATCAAATTTCTTTAAATACAAAGTTCCATGTTCAGAGAATTTATCTAAAAATAATTAATTATTTAGGAATATTTTTTATTTTATTTTGTTTGCAGTAAAAAATTACTACTTTTCTATTTATAGAGGTATTTTATTTCTTAAAAAAAAACACAAACAACCACAGATGTAGCTAAATACTGTATCTTTAATGCCACTTTACACTATTTCTTTTTGTTCAAGGTTATGAAAAATGCTAATATCCAAATCTTGGCTTCAGATTTCACAGCCTGCATAAACTATGCAATCAGTCAAAAAAAAACCAAAAAAAAAAACAAAACAAACCAACAATTATATTAACTAAAATCTTTCATTTCTTTATTAGTCCTACATTCTGAAGCCAAAAAGGAAAACAGAAGAGGAATGAATAAAAACAAAGGAATAAATAGCATCCTTAAAAATCTGTTATTTACATCTTAATTGGGCTAATCTTGTTAAGTAAACTGTTTCCAATGAGCCAAAAGAGAAAAGAAGTTCCCTTAGTACTCACTTAGCTGAATATTAAAGGATTCAAATATCCCAGAATGACAAAACTGATTCACATTACACCCATCTCCCTTCAAAACACATTTTAAAATTTTAACACCTAATTATAGCCTTTCTCATTTAAACAACAGTTTAAAAAGAACCTTGCTCTATCTGACCTCACTGAAATATGGCAAATTTGACTCGCCCATAGCAGTAACTTTGAGTACAGATCTTTCAAATTTTCCCCTCAACAGTAAATTAGTCCTCTGTACCACTTTTTAAATGTAACAAATTTCCCAACTTTTTTTTGTCATGATATTTTTCTCCTTGACTGCAAATTTTTAATTGAAAGAGGCTGGTTTGGTGTTCTGTTAACGTTTAATTTTAATGTCTTGAAGTTAGTATGAATGTGCTTCTGCTTTTTTACCATTTGTTCAAGCAAATATAAATTGTCCATTTTGGGAAGGACTGAATATCTCTAGAGTTGTCATTCAACAATTATTGTTATTTTTGAGATTCTCCATAACTTCTGCTAGAAAAAGATTATCTGTTTTAAAATCTGGGGCATTGACAAACCCATAAGGAAAAAAGTAATGGATATTCCTGTGATTTCTGAGCTTGATAAAACTATACATGAACAGAGGATTTGTTAAACTGGCTGAAAGTCATTGCATCAGAAGAACGTAAAAGACACCCAAAGTACATTTCCCATAATGGACTAGAAAATTACGCATTTATGGCAGGGGGTGAATATTATTCTGGTGTTCACATAGCTGTCCAGCATTCACCTACTCTTTACTTTCTGGTTTTGGTTGATTTCAGGGCAGGAAAATCAACTGGAGTTGCTTTGAAAGCATCAAACTGTTTAGCATCCTATGCAAAATTTTTAATTTTGGTCTTTTCTAACCATTAATTCCATGCATTGACTATGTAACATTCAAACAGTGTATTTTTCATTTGCCCTGAATTTAATTGCTACTACCTTGAGTGCCCTTTTGTCCTGGTATTGAAGGTGAATGTAAAAAACAGAATTGATTGGACAACACTGTATCTTTTTGTAATTTTATTATGGCATTGAAACCCCATGGTTATTCCTTTCCCTTATGCTGGATTTTTCTAATTTGTGCAATCTTTCCTCATACACAAAGCCAACTGTCTTCACAACCTGTCTCTTTAGCCCTTCAGGTTTCAGTTCACAAGATGAAGTAAGAACAGGAGATCAGCTGTCTAGCTCTTCTCTGACAGGAGTAGGTCAGTGCTACTTCATTCGCTCATCTGCATAAGGAAATGTGACTGAAAGGGGTAGGGAACTAGTTATGAGAAAAATGATGCTGATGGTGATGTGAGCTTCTGCTGATATAGCCAGAGTTGGCTTTCTTAGAAGGCTTTGAGAATCTGTGAATGATATGAAACATGCAAATGACCTTAAATTCTGTTGTGCTCTAGTCTGTACAGAAACAGACAGCAGATAAATCTAGGTAATAAATTCCTCCTGTTCTGTTCAATTTCTTTTTCTGACTACTGGTGTTGGTGAACCACCAGCTGAATATGAGCCAGCTTGTACTCGGGCACCAAGAAGGCCAGCAGCCTACTGGCCTGTATCAGCAGCAATGTGGCCAGCAGAACCAGGGCAGTGATCATCCCCCTGTACTGGGCACTGGTGAGGCTGCACCTTGAATCCTGTGTTCAGTTCTGGGCCTCTCACTACAAGAAAGACATTGAGGTGCTGGACTGGATCCAGAGAAGAGCAACAGAGCTAGTGAAGGGCCTGGAGCACAATTTATTTGAGGAGTGACTGAGAGAATTAGGATTGTTTATTCGGGAGAAAAGAAGGCTCAGGGGAGACCTTATTACTCTCTGCAGCTACCTGGAAGGAGGATGAAGTGAGATGGATGTTGGTCTCTTCTCCCAAGTAGCAAGTGACAAAATGAGAGGAAATGGCCTCAAGCTGTACCAGGGGAAGTTTAGGTTGGATATTAGAGAAACTTTACTGAAAGGATTGTCAAGCACTGGAGCAGGCTTCAAGGGGAGTATCTGTCACAATCCCTGGAGATACTTAAAAGGCATGCAGATAGGGCTTTTAGTGACATGGTTTAGTGATTGAAGTCGCAGTGCTAGGTATATAGTGGAACTCGGTAATCTTAAGGGTCTTTGAGTCTGTGATTTTGTGCTATGTATTGTATTATATTGTACTGTATTCTATTGTATCCTATTCTATTACATTCTAATATTAATTGGTCAAATTTGTCTCTTCTCTGCTTTCAGTTTTATTAAAATGAAATAAATAAAATTATTTTTCTTCCCTGTTTTGAGAGGGAATTTGTTTTGCTGGTCAACTTACAAAACTCCAGAATGCAGGAGGAGATCATGACAGAAAAGGTGACAGACTTTATCAGTCAGTGATTCTTACTTATTCCCTTCCCACACACGCACCTCCCTTCTCATCTCACCCACAATACAATTTATCAGTTTTCTTCAGTACTAGATTCTAGTTGAAAACGTCATTACTGTGGTGTGATGACACTGTACCACCAAATCAAAAATATGTATTGTAATTTATTCTGCATATACTACCTGTGTGCACCTGTCTACAAATATGCAAAAAGAAGCTGTAATAGAGTAATATTTAGGAAATTGCACTATGTTTTGGTAAACAACTAATTACTAAATACAAATATAAAATAAAAGCACTGTGTTTGTGCAACAGTACAGTTTTCAGAGTTCATACCTGGAATATGGAAAAGTTAAAAATAAGATTAATGAGTCTCTTGAGTGAGCTTATGTGTTACACACACAAAAAAATACATTTCTCTTCCTAGGAATTTTCAGTTGCAACAGGGTGCTGAAACAGCTATTATTTGTGTTGTTGGTGGTGTTGTCATTGTTTTTATTATTAATTATTAATAATAATAATTATTATTATTAAAAACAGAAGCTTGTCTTGTCTTGTAGATTTTCTTGAGATCTATGTTTCCCCAAGGCCAAAAGCAATCTTATGTCCTTCAATAACCAATTGTAAATAAGAAGACTGCACAAGAACTGTAAAAATATCAAATGAAAAGGGCAGACAACTGCTGCAAACTCAAGCACAGATATACTTTTTAGGAAACTTCTGTTCTTAAAGTATAGCTTGTCTAGCTAAAGTACAAGGGGCTGCCACAAACAGACTTCTCATCATTTACTGGGGTATTTTTCTTTAACTACATTTGTTTTAGGTTCCCACCTTACACATAGAGCTGATCTATTTGTTTCATATGCTCTGGCTATGCATTAAAAATTCTGAAATTTAGAACAAAAGAAAATTATATCTTTATTTTTTACAGCTGCAATACTTTGAGTACAAAAATGTGATGATTGATTTAGTTAATCACAGCTTTTTTTCCTTTTGGTCTATGCATTGCTCCTAAGGTCCTTTTTTTTTTTTTTTCCCAGTTGTAGAAGGAATTGTGTTTTAAATGTGATACTAATTCAATACAGATTCTTTTAACCCACAGAAGAGGAAGCCTCTTATGAAAAATATTCTCTAATGACAGTATTGGTATTTTTTATTACTCTGGATCTTCAAATACAAATTAAACCCATCATTGAAGGGGACTGGCAAAGAACTCTTCTTCCTTCTTTCATATTTTTTCCCGAGAAATTGATTATGTGGATTTCTCTAAGCAAAGGAGCTGGATCTGGTAAATTTAAGATGGCATTGATTAGAAATGGATTCTGATGGGGTAAAGGAAGGCCCAGACTATGGGTTAATGCCCAAATCCTTATAGCAAAAAGTGATTAGCACAAATGGTTCAGTGTTGAAATTCACTTCTTGTTGAAGTGAGTATAAAATACTCCTGAAAAAAAAAAACGAGATTTATTGTTTCATATTAAAACCTTCCAAGGTATTTCGCAATGTTTAAAATATAAATATATATATCCTCACTTGGAGTATTGTGCACAATTCTGGTGTCCTCAACATAAAAAGGACATGGAACTGTTGAACAAGTCCAGAGGAGGACCATGAGGATGATCAGGGGACTGCTCACTTCCTGTATGAAGATAGGCTGAGAAAGTTGGGGTTGTTCAGCCTGGAGAAAAGAAGGCTGCATGGAGACCTCATAGCAGCCTTCCAGTATCTGAAAGGAGCCTATAAGGATGTTGGGGATGGACCGTTCTTTAGGGAATGTAGTGACAGGACAAGGGGTAACAAGATAAAACTTGAGCAGGGGAAGTTTAGATTGGGTATAAGGAAGTTCTTTATTGTAAGGGTGGTGAGGCACTGGAATGGGTTGCCCAGGGAGGCTGTGAATGCTCCATCCCTGGTGGTGTTCAAGGCCAGCTTGGATAAAGCATTGGGTGATATGGTTTAGTGTGAGGTGTCCCTGCCCATGTCAGGGAGGTTGGAACTATATGCTGGAGTGTGACCAGCAGGTCGAAGGAGGTGATCCTGCCCCTTTATTCTGCTCTTGTGAGACCTCATTTGGAGTATTGTGTACAGTTCTGGTGTCCTCAACATAAAAAGGACATGGATCTGTTGGAACAAGCCCAGAGGAGGGCCATGAGAATGATCAGGGGACTGGAGCACCTCCCATATGATGATCGGCTGAGAAAGTTGGGGCTGTACAGCCTGGAGAAGAGAAGGCTACGTGGAGACCTCATAGCAGCCTTCCAGTATCTGAAGGGGGCCTATAGGGATGCTGGGGAGGGACTCTTCATTAGGGACTGTAGTGGTAGGACAAGGGGTAATGGGTTCAAACTTAAACAGGGGAAGTTTAGATTGGATATAAGGAGGAAATTCTTTCCTGTTAGGGTGATGAGGCACTGGAATAGGTTGCCCAAGGAGGCTGTGAATGCTTCATCCCTGGCAGTGTTCAAGGCTAGGTTGGACGAGGCCTTGGGTAATATGGCTTAGAGCACGGTGTCCCTGCCCATGGCAGGGGGGTTGGAACTTGATGATCTTAAGGTCCTTTCCAACCCTAACTATTCTATGATTCTATGGTTCTATCTTAAGGTCCTTTCCAACCCTAACTGTTCTATGATTCTATAAGCATATCAAGGAAATTTTAATAACATGGAACGTGTATGAGCTGTTAAGGTTTGTGTATTAACAACATATTTATTTTAATTATAAATCATAGAATCATGGGATGGTTTGGGTTGGAAGGGACCTTAAAGATCATCTAGTTCCAATCCCCTTGCTGTAGGCAGCAGGGACACCTTCTACTAGCCCAGGTTACTCAAAGCCCTGTCCAACCTGGCCTTGAGCACTGCCAGGGTCAGGCACAACTTCTCTGGGCAATTTGTGCCAGTGTATCAACTGGTCCAGTGGTAAAGAACTTTTTAATATCTAATTTAAATCTACCCTCTTTCAGTTGAAGATTAATCCCCGTTGTCTTGTCACTATATATCCTCCATTATATAACTACATACCACATCCATCTTCAGCTTTCCTGTAGGACTTTTTTAGGTACTGGGAGTATGCTCTAAAATCTCCATGGACCCTTGTTAAGCAAAGATTTTTGCCCAAGAGTAGATTTTAGCAAATATTAAACAAATTAAATAAATTCAGAGTAATTCAGTACAGTGGAATTCTTTTCACTTCTTCAGAAAGACTTAAGACACATTTGTAACTGTATTTAGGCATAAAGGCATAATACCTGTTGTTAGATAAACAACAATTTTGCACTAAGATATACATAACTATTGCCATGCAGTATGTATAGACAAGGTTTAAGTTACTTTCTGCAATCTAGCTATTCAGAATATAGACTGAACTATAATTAAGATTTGAAAGAACCAATGTTTTTTCTTTTTTGGAGCATGGAAAATTTCAAAACATGAGATGGACTTAACAGAATTATTTCATTTAGGTTTTAGCTTTCCAAATACAAGAATAAAAATTAATGAATATTTAAAATAAAGACTATTTCTAATTAAAATATTATTTTTATGTTGACGATGTCAAAACATTAAAAATTACAATCCTTATAATTAAATTAAAAGGACGGTCAAAATTGCCCTGAATAAGGTAAATGTCAGTTGCTGATACTGACTAATGATACTAATCCAAAACTATAGTATCTCTAACTAGAAACATTTATTTCAGTTATATCTCTTTTGAAAATGAAATAAATATTTTAGTACACTTTAAAAAGTGGCACACTGATCTCAGTTATAATTATATGGAAAACAAACATGACTGTAGTAAATTTATTTAATTACTAGTCTCAGCATATAATCGCCTTTGTCGATCACTCAGTGGGAAAAAAACTCAACAAAAGATTGAATGCTCTCTGATTTCTCTTTAGTGGAATGGTTCTGTGTGTATTGTGTAGGAGAGTGTATCCCAGGAGTTCAGCATAGTACCACAGATGGAATGAATCACTCAAATTTAGGATGAATTTGCTGTGCTCTGTTTTGTAAAAATAGCTTTAGTGTATTTAGTACATTTAACAAATATCTGACTCACTACATTATGCAAAGGGATGAAACACTAGAGCAGGACACCCAAGAGCAGTGAAAGGCACAGAATGGTGTCATAGGTTTACATGCCTCAGTACAAACTCTCAAGGAAAACTTCTAGAACTGGTTTCCATTGTTAGTGCTAATAGCTGTTAACTGTACATGAAATGCCAGGTAATGATACAAAATATGTGAAGAATCTTTTACGTGACTCTTTCATGACATCTTACGTGACTTTTATGTGACACTTTCCTCACTAGATCTCTTATACCAATAAAGTTATAATAGATAGTTTTATAACAAATACTCCCTATACATGCAAATTTGTCCTTTTGAAAGACAATGTTGTATTAGGATTTCAGTAGCAGGTCTGAAATCTCAAAACCAGAACAGTATAAGTACTTCTTCAGTAACATACTGTACCATAAATATACTTAAGAGCTTTACTGAATTGCATACATAGAGGTCAAGTTCTCAAAGACAACTACAAATGACAATGGTATTAAAGCAAACCTGATTGAATCATAGGTTGTGTAAAGAGCTGTTCAATGCTGTGTGGAATATAATGTGAACTATAAGAGTACAGTTTGACCTTTAACACTGTTAAACCAAAGGTACTACCATTTATATAATTTTTTCAGACAAATACTTCATGAATGACAAATTAGAATAATGACATGAAATCTTTTATTAGAACACTTAACTTTTGTTTGATATTGCTTTCACTAAAACTGATGAATTTACTATTTCTCTTTGCAGTTTCTTGGTTCAATCTTAAATTCCTATTAATCCATTAACGTTTCCTTTTAATCGGCACATTAGCAGCTGGCCTTTCTATCCATCCAGTTATGTTTCAGATCTTACTAGAAGAAAGGCAAAATAAAAAATCTGAAAGCACAGCTTTACTTTCCAAGAAGAAAATGATATTTTAAAAGCTGTTTATGTTTAAATCATAACAATTCCAAAAAACCTCAAGATCTCTAGCAACTTTTACAGAATGGGAAATAGCATCTGGTCAATATTGGTCGTCATTCTCATATTACTTTTATTCTGGAAATGTGTTTTTTTATAACCTACTTGTTTTTGAAAACTTATCACATTACCTTCTTCATGCTCATTTATCTGTATTTTGTTGAGTGTTTTGATGTTTTGTATACAGGAGAAATCTGTAATTCATACTGACAGCAAATCTGAATCATGAAGTCACATAGATTGGCAGCTGGTACAAACTTACCATAACCTTATTGAAAAAGAATACTTTTTAATTGTTTAAAATTCTCATCAGAGAATCTATGATATTGTTAAAGAGTTCTGTCAAATATCAACAAGTCAAAATAAACACTGAAATAAATGGAGTCTGCTATCTTGTATTCATTGCATGTTTTTTTGAACTTCCAAGAGTTCTAGACAGCAAGCTTTCTAGACACTAAAAGTGGTTTTGTTCACATATTACTCATTCAGAACTTTTCAGTGTTTTACCAAAGACTCTTAGACACTCTGATAGAAGTAGGTTTTGCCACCCACAAGTTGTTTAATAGGCTATGAGTGATTTCTAGTGGAGTTTTTCGGTTTGTGGTTTTGGGGGGTTTTCTAATTGTGAAAGGCTTTCTGAAGATATCCTGATATGATGTGGCATGGAATGCAAGTGAAGGTCAGAAGTCAATTATCAACTTACTTTTACTTATTAAATGTTTCCTTTGGGACTTAAAACCACCCAACTGGAAAAAATTGTAGAACTATTTAATTATTCTCAAAGTTTTAAGATGCGTTTGCTCAACTAACTTTAGTTTTCACATGGATGACAATTTCTTCTTATCAGAAGATATTTTAGTCCAATGAAGTATGAACAGGCAGAAATACAGACCTTATTTTAAAATATCTGAAAAATAACTATTTTTTTGTTGTTGTTGGCAGTACCTATGCAGTCTGGATCAATATCAGCTTATTATCCAAATGAAAATAGTTCAAAATATTTTCCAAAATAAGCAACCCATTACTACAAATAGTTGATCCCTACCTTTTTTTTTTTTTTTTAATAACCTGAAGCAATGCATAGAGGAGTTGCAGTCATAAAGGACATTACAAAAGGATGCAGATGGCAGACAAAATGGAGTTTGGAACACTTTATTTCAATTCACTGAACTTTTTTTAAAGAATGTGTATTTTCCTAGAATTGTCAGCTACTCTTAGATATTTTAATTGGACAACAAAACTGTTGACATGCTTTCAGCTGGATGCTCTGCTTTTCATCAGTTCTTGCCGTATTTCATAGGTTTTTTTTAAAAAAGGCTATCTTTCTTACTGAAGGTGCATGAATTTTGCTAGAATACAAAATGATTCATAGGTTTTGGAAGCAATAGGCAAGCAAAGAAGTTTTTTTTTTTTTTTACTTTTTTTTTTTTAATGTGGATAATTTAAACTACTGTAGCCAGAGGTTGTGATATTCTCTGCATTTTTCAGAGCAGTTTTAACTCTTCTGAGAGGCACTTTCCTCACTGAAGCTCTGGCAGCAGAAACCAAAGTGACAAGTACACTGAACCCAGCAATTTAAACAACCTACTGAAAATTAGTCATTACTGTTACTAAAAAAAAAAAAAACAAAAAGAAAACAAACAACTTCAGAAATCTGTCATTTAGAGTCTCATGATTATCAGGCTGTTGTCATAACAATTGTCGTTACAATCTCAGAAAAATAGCAAATAAGGAATTCACTTTTAACTGGTTAGAAAACATCCTCTATTTCTCTTCCCAGTTGCACTGGCTTTAAAGCTGAGGAATAGCATAGAGAAAATGCATGCTACTAAGCTGTCCTACACAAAGCAGGATATTCAAACAAGTATGTCTTAATCGACAAATGTTGAACATTACTAAAACAATCACTACAACACCACTGCTTGCATATCACCCACTTTATTTTGCCAGTGAAACAGTGCCTGCAGCTTTAACACAATAACTGTCAGGGCTTACTGTAATAAATCTACATTAAGCTTGCTCTGTGGGCTTGATCCTGCAATGGTCTAGGAAGTCTCTCCTGCACAGAAAAGCTCAAAAAGACATTCTTCATTTCAGATATGCATGTTCTTCTGCAGAATTTATTGAAACTGGTCATTAATTATAAAATTAAACACATACTTTCAAAGCAGTTTGAAGCAGCCATGCCTGCACACCATGAGGCAGTACATATGCACTAATAAATGTAACACTGTAGTAAAAATTACCAACATTACTATGGGATGTCACATAACTCACTGCTTGCTTCCCACGTTATGCAGTAATGCAGCTATTGGTCTGGCATTCTTTTTGCTCTGAATTTTATATTACAGTGTTTGGTACTAAAGTTTGTGTGTTATACTGGAGTGTTTTACAGGAAAATTATGCTGGTTTTAAGAGGTTTTTTTAAATAGCTTCAAGATAAAATGTCTTCTTTCCACCTTTAATACCAAGTATCTCTTTCATCAACAGTATTGCACGAGGAAGTGTGGCAAAGTAAAATGTCTTGTTTTCCTCTTTTTATTTTTCTTTGCTTGGGTTTTGTTTTTTGTTGGGTTTGGGGGGGAGGGTTTGTCTTGTTTGGGGTTTTTTTTGTTTTGTTTTAGTAGGTTTCTTCTATGTTTTGGGTTGGGGTTTTTATTGCTTTTTCTTTTGTTGACTAAAAATAAGCTGTTTGTACTGTATTCATACTTCAAACAGGATCTTTGGAAATTAGCAGGGGGTTGGAAATTAAGGGCAGGAGCAAAGACTGCAGTTTCTTTCCAGACTGACTTGGTCAAAACATACGTAACCTTAACCTTCCTATTACGACTACATTGTAAATTATATATTCTTCTGTTCCACTGTAATTTGTAGAAAGAAGGTCTGTAGTTCTGTGAGAAAAAGAAATAATTTGTTCCATGTTTGGGACAAAAGAAGTGATTATTTGCTTATTTTATCCATCATATTAAAATGATACTGTCTACTGGGGTTGAGAATTTAAATCAAAACCCCCACAGAATTAGTTCAATTTATCACATCTCTGTCACCACTGTGTAGATGATATGTGTATACATGTAAATAGTGTATAGCAAATTACACTTCATAGCTAAAGAGAAATGATAGAAAAAAGAACTCTTAGAAAAGGAAAATATTTCTATAAATTATGTTGATTGTTCCATAAATGCAAGAACAGACTAATTATAAGGAACAATGTTTCTATTTTTTTTGTCTCTGTAAACATTCCCTGGACTGATTTGTAATAATTCATTCAGTATGAACTCTATACTTTTTATGACTATATCTGAAATAATTTAAGTACTGTTTTAGTCATTTGATGCATTATTTGATAATCTACTGTTTAATCTATTTGATCATCTAAAATACATAATATTGTCTTGTCATGGTTTAAGTCCAGTTAGTAATTCAGAACCATGCAGTCACTCTCTCACTCCCTGCCTTCCTCACCCCCGTTCCTGGAGGGATGGGGAGGAGAATTGAAAAAATGTAACTCCCATGGGTTGAAATAAGAACAGTCCAGTAACTAAGGTATAACACAAACCACTACTGCTACCACCAATAATAGTAATGATAACAGAAATAACAAGGGAAGAGAAAACAACTGCTCATCACCCGCCAACCAATACTCAACCCGACCCTAGCAGTGATCTAACCTTTCCAGGTAACTGTTCCAAGTTTACATACTGGGCATGACGTGCTGTGGTATGGAATACCTCTTTGGCTAGTTTGGCTCAGCTGTCCTGTCTCTGCTTCCTCCTGGGTTCTTCTCCTCCCTGGGAGAACGTGAGACTCAGAAAGTCATTGGTCAGAGTGAACAAGACTTAGCAACAACTAAAAACATTGGTGTTATCAGCTCTGTTCCCAGGCTGAAAGTAAAAAACACAGCACTGCACCAGCTACTAAGAAGGAGAAAAATGACTGCTACTGCTGAACCCAGGACATCCCCCAGTTTAGTTAATAAAGCCATTATCTTGAGTTGTTACATGTTCCTTGGGACACTCAAGCTTCAGGCATGTTGCCCACTATTTTGCCATACGATGAAGAGGTTTTCTGTCTAATGGAGACTAGAGGATATACCTCACAGGTACTTCTGTTTTCAAATTGCAGAAAAGCACACACAGCAAGATGCAAAACAGCTCAGGCAGCAAGATACAATCCTTCTCACTACTTAAATACCTCCGGGAATATATGATAGATTGGTGGTCATGGCAAAGGCATCCAGAAGCTTTTGTCTGTGGAATAGCCATCCCAAAAAGGATTAAATGCTTTCAGAATTCCTCACACTAAAGCCATTCGCAAAACTAGTCTAAGAGCAAACAAAGATATTTATGCACTAAATTAAAAGCAGACACTATATCTGAAAAGTTTGAAGGAGTGACTGAATAGAAATGAAAGGAAAATTTCCTAAATATTCTTCTAAACTAACATTGAGAGACACAAGATTTCTTTTCCTCCATAAGATTCTATAAGCAATCTGATTGAAATGGTTCAAAGATCCAATCCCTAGTTCACACTGAAGGCTTTATTGTATGACACTAAATTTAAATTCAGACCTAATTTTGGTCTTAATTAAAATTTAACTCTTTCCTCTTCTTCTTATATATGACTATTCTTTCATGTGCTTCCTGTGAAACCAAAGTAGAAAGAATATGTTATATCTGTCTCTGTCTCAACAAAAAGTCATTAGTGTCCTCATCTACCACAGAAGTTGATGACTCTCTGTTATGCTTGCTTAGTTGTTAATAAATTCTCAATCCCTTATGAGACACAATGTCCCTGCCCACCTGTATCCACAAAGTAAATAATATTGTTTTTAACAGAATTAAAGGTTCCTCATCAGGGAGGGTAAATAACAGTCATGAAGACATGGTATCTACATGGCTACAGAAGAGATTCTTCCTGCTAGATTGTGTTTTTCAGTCCTAGATTTGCAAAAATAAAAGACGGTGTTATTTATAATCTGATTTAGGTATTGTACAATAAAATCTATAGTAACAAACTTATTCTCATGATGTTTTTGTCCTTTTTTATGTTAGTAATTCAGTATTGACTACAGTCATACAGCCTTCCAAGTTCTACAAATGAGCTATGTTCATTCCTGAAATACATGAGGATGAATCTTATTTTGTTAAATCATATCTTACAGAACAGTCAGATGACAGAAAGCCTGTAAAAGTGCTTTGAAAACAAGTCCAAACCAAGAATTAAGTGTGTCTTTGCTCATTTCCAAGTGTGAGAACTTCCACCTTCTGCTTCCAGTTTAAATGGTTCTATGTTAAAAGAGATTAAACAACTCTTTTATTTAAAGATTTTTTCAATAACATCATGATGTCACTGATTTTCCTGATGTTGCCACAGTCACAGTAGTGTCCTTCACGGTAAAGATACTTAGGAAATATGAAGGGAGTATCAGACAAAAAGGAAAACATAACCCAAAGTCATGTTAGGTTTGCTGTTACGCTCAGACGAGTCTCCTTTAGCCAAGTTCTTGACAGAAAACTCGGGAAAGCAGCTGGTTATTTAATTTCCCATATGTTTTATCTAGTTTGCATTTTCAGCAGAAAGACTATGAATTAAAATTTCTACTTCATTATAGATGAAACATAGCCATTTACATTGTAAAAATAGTAAATAAGAATAAACAAAGAACATATGCATTCCCATGGAAATCATAATTGTAGCAAAAGAAGTGAAAGACTTGATAATTGTGAGCAAGTTAACTAATTCCAAGTGACTAACCAAGTAATTTATAAACTGTAAATAACGTGACCTCAAGAAACAAGTCAGATGATCTTGTCAATGTTATTCATGAAAATATTCATGAATCAGTTTTTTGTATTATTTGACCCTGTAGCTGAGGATGGCATTTATAAAAGAATATCACAGCATTTGTTATATAAAGCACAACTCTTTTCATTTTGCACCTTACCGAATCTTTGCAAAATAAATATTAAACAAAAGTTCTTATTTTCCTTTTTTTTTAAACTCTTATCATTAATAAAGCAACTAAAATGTTGGTTTTTTTTAAATCTTAAAATAAGGTCATAGTTGTTCGGTTGCTGAAAATGTCAGTAGGAGGGATTCACATAAGAGCTAACCTGGGATTAATATTAATGTATGTGTTCATTGCATTCAAAAATCCTTGCAATGAAAGGTCACTGTTAACTTTGAATTCTAAAATTAGAACTGTCTTTTAAAGACAATAAAAACCAATAAAAAAATCTGAAATGCACTTGACAGTCTTGCCTGTGTGACTTTTGCACTAAAGCAGGATGGATAGATGTAATAAAAGTAATACGGAGTAATGACTTTTACTTTCTAACAGACAAAGGTGTCCATAGTTAAAAAGATTACTTTTTTCATCATTAGATTTAATTGAAGAATAAATCTGCTAAATAAGTTCCATCAAGGACCACTTTTGTTTACCTTCCATCTCTTAGTCATTTACTAAGAAAAGTATGCAGTCTTTGTCACCCACTTAGCCCTTTCCTTGATACGTAAAATATCTTCTAGCATCTGGACACCACATTTAGGGGAGGAAAAATTTTATCACATTGTGCAATAATGAGACTTCTTATTAGTACTTAATTAGACTACATAATCTTTTAAAACAGCAGGCAAAAAGCCAGATCCATTCATTTTTACAGAAGCCAATAAAATTCTATTGATAGTCCAGCTTCTTGTAGAACAACTTTTCCGGAGCTCTGTTAATAGTGATACCGTTCATGGTGATGGTAGTTTATACGCTGTTGTGTATATGCTTGGATCTCAGCTATTCCATGGCCACATGTCTGTTTTCTCATCAGTGGTGGTTAGTAGCCATTATGACTGAGATAAACGATAGGCCTATAATGAACCACTTAAATTTATGCTATTTAATGTGCTTTTTCCTGACAGGGCAGGGTGGTTTAGTTTTGTTTCTGACAGTTTTTTTCCTTTTTTGGGGGTTGGGGGAGGGTATGTATTTTACTGTAGAGACTGGTAGAGAATTTAAGTTTCAGTCAAAAGCCACTTAAACCAGTAAAAGTATAATAATGACAAGAAAGGAAAGAATTTTATCCCTTGTTGGCTCAAAGGCTTATAACTGAATGTCAGGTTAAAGAGAAAATACCTTTGTTATACCAAACCAAAGCAAAGCAAACTAAAACAAATCAAATAAAAACAACCATGAAAAGAAAGAAAAAAAAAAGCAAAAAAAAAAAGCCACCCACAAATGTTAACAAAAAGGAAAAACCCACCTTTCAGTTAATGGCAAGGAAATAGACAAGAATAAAATGGTGTAGGTGAAAAATCATGTAGACTTCCTGAAGACCTGAAGGGATATATCAGATATAAAAGCACAGAAGCTGTAAAATGTGTTAATAAGAGGAGATTCTACTGAAAGTCATGCATGACAGAAAATCTTTCTAATGGGTGAATTGTCTGAGTTATGGCCTCAGAAACAGTAGTAACCTGATATAAAATACACACAAAACTGAAACTCAGGATACCACCTGACCAAGAGAAAACAAGATCACCTGAATAAGAGACAGAAAGACCTTCCTAATTTTAAAAATAATATTAGTGGTGCTGTGTATTTTCATTACTTCATATAGCTTTAAAGGCATATGTCATTGTTCATGTTGCAAATAAATAATATTTACACTCCATTTTACTGAAAAGGGTCTAATGTATTTAAGTGTCTACTATAATTTTAGAGGCCATCAGAAGAAGGAAAAGAAGGAGGAGAAAGAGAAGGAAAGAAGAAAAGTAGAGTAAGAAGGAGAAGGAAAAGAGGAAAAACATAGAAAGTAATAAGCAAGATGTGTTTATCTCTCAACTCTTTCATTTTCCACTTTGTTAAGAGTCCAGTTTTCCTGTTGTCATTCTGTTGTGGTTTCTCTTCAAAAGTGAGAACTTCCTTTATATAGGAATTACCCATATAGATAATTAGCTGCAATAGTTGGAATCTCTTTAATAGTAATTTCCCTTTAGCTCCTGGGACACATAGGATGAACACCTCTTCCAATGATTACCCACCTTGCTCTGAGAATAGATCATTGCTGAGTAAAGTAACCATGAGAAACAGCAGTTTGGGGTTAAAGAGAAATAAATGACAGTCCAGTAAGAGGCAAAATACAACTGTCACGTGTCAAGGGGATTCAGGTCATGTGTATGATGTCCATTCCGGAGATTGGTAATTGTATGTCTTTGTAATTGGGTCACTGAGATTTGGGATTGTTGGTTTGGTTGACATTTAATCTTCATTTAATTTTTTAAATCTAACTTTTTTATGGAAGGCTGTGGAAAAAGCTAAAAAGTCACTGAATGAATCTTAGAATCATAGAATCACAGAATTACAGAATGATAGAATCATAGAACAGTTAGGGTTGGAAAGGACCTTAAGATCATCTCGTTCCAAGCCCCTGACATGGGCAGGGACACCTCACACTAAACCATATCACCCAAGGCCTTGTCCAGCCTGGTCTTGAACTGCCACAACCTCCCTGGGAAGCCTATTCCAGTGCCTCACCACCCTAACAGAAAATAATTTCCTCCTGATATCCAATCTCAACTTCCCCTGTTTAAGTCTGAACCCATTACCCCTTGTCCTATCACTACAGTCCCTAATGAAGAATCCCTTCCCAGCTTCCCTATAGGCCCCCTTCAGATACTGGAAGGCTGCTATGAGGTCTTCATGCAGGCTTCTCTTCTCCAGGCTGAAAAGCCACAACTTTCTCAGCTGATCTTCATATGGGAGGTGCTCCAGTCCCCTGATCATTCTCGTGGCCTTCCTCTGGACTTGTTCCAACAGTTTCATGTACTTTTTGTGTTGAGGACAACAGAACTGCACACAATACTCCAGGTGAAGTCTCACAAGAGCAGAGTAGAGGGAACTACAACCTCCTTCAACCTGTTGGTCATGCTCCTTTTGATGCAGCCCAGATTCCCTTATTGCCCTCCCCCTATTCCCAGAAGGATGGAGAGGAGAATCAAAAAGAATGCAACTCCCACGGGTTGAGATAAGAACAGTTTAGTAACTAAGGTATAACACAAATCACTACTGCTACCGCCAGTAATAATAATGATAAAGGAAATAACAAGGGAAGAGAATGCAACACCGCACTACCAGCTGACCAATAACTCACCCCCCAGACAAACCAAGCACCAACCGATACCTCTGCCAACCCTGCAGTCTCTCTAGCTGCTAAACCCAGGACACTAGCCCTTCTGGGTAACTCTCAGTTACCTCTAGGTCACGAAATGCTGTGGTATGGAATACCTCTTTGGTCAGTTTGGGTCAGGTGTCCTCTCTCTGCTTCCTCCCGGCTTTCCCTCTTCCCTGGCAGAGCATGAGGCTCACAAAACCCTTGGCCAAACCAAAATATCATTGTCATCAGCTCTGCTCAAAGGCCGAAAGTCAAAACACAGCAGTGCACCAGCAACCAAGAAGGAGAAAAATGACTGCTACTGCTAAACCGAGGACATGTGGTCAGAGCATCAGCCAGTAAAGACCCAGGCAAAGAAGTCATTCAGAACCTCAGCCTTCTCCAAATCCTGGGTAGACAGTTCTCCCAAGAGTTTACAGAGGGGGCCTACGTTCTCCCTAGTCTGTTTTTTATTTCCTAGGTACCTGTAGAATCCCTCCTGTTATCCTTAACATCCCTAGATGAGTTTAATCCTATCTGGACCTTAGCTTTCCTAACCTGGTCTCTAGCTTCCCAGACAACATCCCTGTATTCTTCCCAGGCCACCTGTCATTGCTTCCACTTATAAAACTCTTTTTTTCGTTTGAATTTTTCTCAGCAGCTCCTTATCCATCGAAGGAGGTCTCCTGGCCCTCCTGCTGCATTTCCTTCTAGTTGGGATGCAACACTCCTGAGCTTGTAGCAGGTGATCCTTGAATATCAACCAAGAGTCTTGGGCTCCCCTGCCCTCTAGGGCTATATCCCATGGAACCTTACTAAGCAGGTTCCTGAACAGGCCAAAGTCTGCTCTCTTGAAGTCCATTTTGGATGGCTTTTGGGTACCCTTGGGACCTGCCTGCTGACTGTGATGGGGATCACCATGTTGGCACACATACAGAGTGTGTTTTACCCACCACCATTTTGTCTGATCCCAAAATTTAAGCAGAGTCAGGTTTGGGTCTTGTCTGGGGTTAGACAACGATATGGGAGGACCAAGAGGTTTTCCCCAAGGCTGGACAGCCATGAGTGGCAGGGCATGTGGGACAGTATGGGCAGGCATCTAGTCCACTGGGCCCCTTCAGTGCTTTGGAAACATCGGAAATGGAAGGCAGCTGTATGGAGACCCCAGCAACAAGCTGCAGAAACTGCTGGAGGGGACAGTGAATTATTTTGAGCCTGGTGGACACATGACCCTTAAGGCCAACAGAGGAGAGGTGCAACATTGAGATGGACTCATGATCGAGGGGTGGACTTATCAATGGACACTATTGCCCAGGTTATTCACAAGTGTGAACACTGCACACAGCCTCTTCTGTTACAAGAGATGGAGCCTGGCATCATGGACCAGATGGACTCAGCAGCTTTATAAGGACTAGTCCATGCACTAAGATAGAAGTGCACTGAGATCAGAGTGATGGTATATTGAAAATGTAGGATCTGAGCATGACGTGAATGGTATGGAATAAGGGGTGGATAACGTCCTGGGTTTAGCAGCAGCAGTCATTTTTTCTCCTTCTTGGTAGCTGGTGCAGTGCTGTGTTTTGACTTTCAGCCTGGGAGCAAAGTTGATAAAAAATGATGTTTTGGTTTGGCCAAGGACTTTGTGAGCCTCATGCTCTGCCAGGGAGGAGGGGAAGCCGGGAGGAAACAGAGACAGGACACCTGACCCAAACTGACCAAAGAGATATTCCATACCACAGCATGTCATGCCCAGGGGGCAACGGAGAGTGACCCGGAAGAAGGGCTAGAGTGGACGGCAGGGTTGGAGGAGGTATCGGTCAGTGCTTGGTCAGGCTGGGGGGGCAAGTTATCGGTCGCCTAGTGATTTGGTGTTGTATTCTCTTCCCTTGTTATTTCCTTTGTCATTACTATTACTGGTGGTAGCATTAGTGATTTGTGTTATACCTTAGTTACTAAACTGTTCTTATCTCAACCCGTGGGAGTTGCATTCTTTCTGATTCTCCTCTCCGTCCCTCCGAGAGTAGGGGGAGGGCAAGAAGAGGGGGGGAGTGGGTGAACAAGCTGTCTGACATTGGTTAAACCACGACATATGTGTAGTAGTATTAATGTTATAATGCACTTTATTTTAGTTATTAAGCTGTTCTTATCTGAACCTGTGGGTTTTACATTCTTTCACTTCTGTTTCCCATTCTGCCAGGGGGCGTGGGGGGTGGGAGGGGTGGCGCATGTGGCTGTGTGGCACTTTGCTGCTGACTGGCTTTAAACTATGACAAATTTTTGCTTTAATTTCAAATATCCCTGTAGCACAGGTTAAATTTAACTATGGACATCTAAATATATAAACGCATAAATTTAATACATGCCTTCCAGTGCCTCTACTGCTACTGAACAGTCACACCTTCCAAAATTTCTATTAGCCTTTGTTCTTTGTGACATTTCAATGTAATCTTTGGAGAATTCTGAAATATTTAACCTTATGCTTTTTTTGCAGTGCAATACTAAGGTTTTTTAAATATTATATACTTAAATTTTGCTACATCTTTGTGTACTTTTAAAAACATAGGGAATTTTATGTATACGGTTTGATTACTTGTCTTTAGCTGAAAATATGTCATTCATTTCAGACTGAGACAGCTCTTCCTCTGTATTGACAAGATAATACAGACAACAGAAGGTATACTGACGTATGTTTAAATTCTGTTTTAAAGTTTCTCATTAGTATTTCTTTTAGTTAAAATCTTGGGATTTTAAACCAGATTCTACTTTTGTTGAATGTTTATGTTTGTGCTGTAGTATTTTGGTTATATGATTTTTGGGAATACCATGTTTAATTTTTTCAGTAAATGTATTATAAAAATTTTCAGAACTTCATCTCTCTTAGAAAGGATTCTGGCAGTCATTGCCAAAAAAGGTCTGTTCCTGTCTTTTTTCACCCTGGGCTGTGAGTTTTGACCAAAACCATAAAGTTATGGGAATTACTTTTTGCCTACTACTGCAATGACACTTAGTATTTATTGGAAAATCTTGTTCACCTTCCATCTAGCCAACTGATCTGTTGTAATGCAAACTGTAAGAGATGTTCACAAGCCTGGCGACTTTATGTAAGATTCCTTCCTCTGCTATCCTAGTACACCCTCAGCATCTATGTATTAGCAGAGCTGTGACCATGCCCATAATAGTTGTTGGTTTTATTTTACTTAAAGAAATTGTGTTCCAGAATGTTTTCTCCTCTAGTTACCTCAAACGGGATATATAATTTTCCAGAAATAGAAATATTAGCTTCAACAGCAGCATCTGGAGCACAGCCAGGAACAGGAACTGGCTCGTCTCTTGTTCTTTGTCAGGTAGTTTATACATAAACTATGCATCCCTGAAACAGGCAGGGGTGGTGGTGTAGGGTCATGCATGACAAGGAAGGCTGAATGTGAGGCCTGAACTATGGAGAATAGCTGCCTCTGAAACACAGTAGTACAGTTTCTTTTCCTGAAGTCAAACCTGATGCCTCATACACTGTAAGAGTAACATTGTACTCAGTAAGAAGAGTACAATCTAAGGCCATCAAATTTTCTGCACCTAAACAAAGCAGATATATGACATACAGAATTGAACCAATGATAGGGTCATAATTAGCAACTCAGTTCCCTTATATCCTGTATTTCATACTCAGAAGTACCTGCTTTGTGTGTATGTATTACGAGGTCATATATTCATGCTCCTGCTGATGTCTGATAGAGTGCTAAATATAAGAAAGCCACCTCCGGAGGGAAAGATTTTCACACTTATTCTAGCCACTGCATTTGCTAATACTTTAGGTGAAAGCACTGAGTGTTCACAAAGATCAGACACAATCTGTTTCCTTGGTTGGTGGCACAAGGAACATCACCTATTTTCTGAAATGAGACTACTTCAAAAATAGTGGATGTCACTCCTAAAAGAACTGCATACTGCATTCCTAATGGAATCTTTGCCTCATTGAGAGTGCAGGATTGATAGCAATCAGGGAAAGAATCAAGTCGTGTATCAAATGTTTTTTTTTCAGTTAAGAATAACTGTTATAGCCATTGGTTGTAGTCTTTTAGATCCCAGTTCTGAAATCTGTAGTGTTTAGCTTTGAAAACTCATCTGGAGTTACTAGCCACAATGCATAATTGCATTTCCGTTTCTGAAGGTGGTTCAAGAAATTTTCACAGACTTTGTCAAAAGCTATGATGTGGCTTCAACACACTCAGAAACAGGAATAACAGCACATGTATAAATAGTGCATACGTTGTCAGTACAAAAAGACGTTTGTGTTTGTTTCTTTAGAAGTAAGAACATTATACTGCATTACAGCAGGTTATAACAAGTAATAAGACGTAAGGCTCTACATACTGCTGATTTTGAAATCATCCTAGGAAATTCCATGGAGGTGACAAGGCTAATGTCTGCTACAAACATCCAGCTAACTTGTACAAAACTTGGCAGACCTATACACTGTGCATTTGCCCTACAAAAGCATTTTGGACCATATTTAAGAGAGAACAAGTGCTTATGAGCCTCTATCCCCTTTAACGTCATGATCCATGACAATTTTGGTGGGTATTTTAATGATTATAGCTGTCTACTTCACTACATTTAAACTAATTTTCTGCTTAATTAGCTCCCGTCCTCATTGTGTGTCAGAAAGTTCAAAACCCTTGAGTGAGTGCCTTCTGGTCTGAAAATCTGTTAATATTTAATGCTCCTCATTTTAATATCTTACTTTTCAAATATTCATCCAATGTAAGAATTATTTCAAGGTTTAATACTTTTTTTGATTTAACTCAACAGTTACCTGTTTTTAATACACTATCTTAGATGATGAAAAAGAAAGACCTAGTTCTATGAAGCTTTGAACTCATTCATTTACCACTGGTTTACAGGAGAAGATGTGATCTCTTTAGAACTAAGTATATTTCTTCATCAGTTAGAGGGGATTTTTGTTTTGTTTTTTTGGTTGGTTGGTTGGTGGTTTTTTGTTGTTTTTTTTTTTGTAGTAAAATTGTGTAAGATCAGACTCACAAATTTCTCCATATTCTTTCAATGAAAAAAGAAACTAAAAACAAGATAAAAGAACATAAGACATCAATAGGAATATATCCTGTCAAAGAGCTCTCTGAGTGATCCATTGAATTCACATTGTTAAGGGCTTTCCAGTAGCAAAATAGTGAAAAATAGTAAATAATTTTCTCCCATCCACAGCAAAACCTGAATATCCAGTGGCTTGATATATCAGGACTGATAGAAAGTCATCCCTGGGAACACATTCTGTATTTCTAGCTGTATGACTGCATTCTTGAAGAGGAATTTTGAAGAAACATAAAACTTCCCCAAGAAAGTGATACTTAATCAATTGCTACCAGTTCCTTATCTCCAGTTCTGGTCTCAAAAACTGAGGTTATGTTGACTAAAAAGTTCACTAATCAGTCTGGTTACCCCTAGGCAGTGACCTTCATTACACCACAGGGTGATCTTAGGGAACCTCATCTGCTGATGCTTTAGAGGAGTCTGAGGTAGCAAGACTGTGCTTTGCTCATTGCTGAGGAAGATTTTTACATCCCGCTCTGTTTGTCATGCTGGCATCTGAATTACCAGTTTTCCTAAGGGTCCTTCAGTTTCAATTTTGAAATACCCTAAGTCTACTTTAGCCCCTGGAAATGAAGCAATAGCAGAAGATGTCCATTGGTGCTGGAATTGCTCTGTCAACCATGTTTGCATATGGTGCTTGATCACTACAAATATTCTTTGCAGGTTTTGGTACCAAACCACACTTCCCTGAAAAATGTAAAGACATTATTTGTGAATGGCAAGGCACCATTCGCAGAAGGCAGTTTATGGGCTGCTATCCTTGTTTCAGAGGTTAAAGAAATATAGTAATGGGGACATGTGCTTTTCTATGTTGTTCAGCCCTGCCAGCTGATCAATGAGTGGTCCTAGAACATTTAAATAAGTAGCATAGTATGGAGTACTTATTCAGCTAATATTAATATTAATAATAGCACACTAATTTTAGTATTAATATTAATAACAATACCACTACTAATAATAATCTCATAGAATTTTAACATAATTATTTTGAAGAAAGAACAGCATTATGACAGGAACACTGGCCAAGTCAGCATTTGGAGAGGCTGGTATTTCCGGTTTATTCCATCCTTTATTACTGGCTTTCTGCTTCCAAGATTGAATTAGAATTTGCTTTGGATTCATAAAATGTCGCACATATTTTTAATCCTTTCTAAAAGATAGTTCCCAAATGTGCCTATGTTCACTCGTAGCTTAATAAATACAAACTGTCATCTTTGATTCAACATGGTCCTTAAGAACTGATAATTTAAGTAGAAAATTATGCATCCTTTCAAGCAAGTAAATACACTTAAAAAAATAATTATACCCATGCTTCAAACCTGAATGTGTTTGATCTGAAATGCAGGAAAACTAGATTAGAGCACTTTTCTGAAACTGTGGAAGGTTTTGTGTATAAGCTGTTGCAATATCTCTAAAGAGATCAAGAATTCCATATGTTTCTGAACCCAAAAAAAATGTTGGGTTTTTTTGCCCAGGAATACCAAGATGCAAATCCATAATTACCTCTGGGACCACATGTTCCAGCTGCTGGTGGATCATTCTCATGGAGAGCATTTGGGAGGGAAAGACAAACACTGCTGTCATGTTTATGTGGCAGCTGTGGCAGCATAGAATCATGGAATCATAGAATCAGCAAGGTAGGAAAAGACCTTTACAATCATCGTCCAACAGTTCCTCTAGCACTGTCAGGTCCACAGGTAAACCATGTTGCTAAGGTCTTCAACTACGTTTTCTGAATACCTCCAGGGATGGTGATTCCACCGCTTCCCTGGGCAGCCTGTTCCAATGCCTGAACACCCTTTTAGAGAAGAAGGTACTTATGTGATAGTATGATAACCAGAAGGGTAGCCATATAAACTGGTACCCGGTAGAAGTGGTTTGGTTACAGTTTCTAATACTCCAGTGGCACATGCCCACAGGACAGGACAAAATAAGCACAGGCCCTGAGAGCAGTCCTACCCCAGTCCCATTCACTTCTCTCCGCCACTCCCACCTCATGTCCTAACCATTAACCAGACTTAACTTTAAAATAAGTGATTAAAGGAAAATGGAATTACATTATCATGATTTATGTTATGTTTGTTATGTTATGTTATTATTATGTTATGTTATATTCTTAGTGTAGAGCCTAATCCTTTACTGACAACCACTTCTGAAAACACTGTGTTATTGAAAACCTTTGGAAGATTTGTGAACAGATTGCTACAATAGCTTGCTCTTGAGAGATGAACTTTCATTGCTCTTTTCTTGCATGACCTCATCTGGTACTGCTGTGTCACAAAATTGTTCCCTGAATAAATATGAGCAGATTCATCATTGTGACTCTGAGTCAGCTAATTTTTCCTGGGTTAAAGAATGTTGGGGAAACAGGAATATATATGAATATTTTAACTACAGCTCTTCCTTTCCCCCTTTTCAGTATGAATATTTTTTTTTTGTTGCTGCTGCTTTAATTGGATCTTAATTAAACTTTTTCTTTATGTTTATCAGTGAAAGCTTAAAAAAGCTGAGTATATTACCCAGGTAACAGACAGGTTTACACCACATGTGGATAAAAGTTGCTATCATTCTCTTTATGCCTTTTCTGCCGAATTTAAGATCTCTTTCCACAGAAACTGAGCAGCATTAACTTTTTACTGGAAAAGCAGCTCATAGAAATAGTAAGAGTTTTTGTATATTGGTTGCGGTTGTAGCTAAGATGACATTTTTAAGCTAAGCATTTTAAAGAAGCATCCAGCAAATAATTTAGTATCAACAATATTTTTTATCCACATTTATAGGGAAGAAAAAAAAAGCTCTGCATATGAAATTGATAGAAAAAGACAGGCTCTTACTTTATTAACTTTATACATTCTTTAAAATTACGGATAATACTCTCTACCTCAAGTAGCAGTCTTTCCTTTCCCTTTATTGGCTTACAACAGAATCACAAATCCACAAATCTTTATTAGTGTCATCAATAGTGACAGTTATAGCTCTACAATAGTGATTATACAATTTAACAAGCATTTCTACATTAGTTTTTGCCTTGTGATTGAATGAAATTTATAATGATAGACAATCTTGGTTTAGAGGTATCCAAAATGTCCCAGATCTCTAGATAAGTTATTATGTTGATTAGTTGCTCTTACTGTTAAAAATAAATGGTTGTTTTGTGGTCTAACTTCCTGCCTTTGGAAAATAGGATGCTTTTGGAAAAAGCTCCATCCAGTCTTCTCACTAGGTAGGTAAGTCTGGTAAGTCCTGTCTTCAGCCACACCAGGATAAGGTAAAGGGCTAGAGCTAAATGCTCACCTTAGCAGTACTGTCTTGGGTTCAGCAACAACAATCTTTTTTCTCCTTAGTAGCTGGTGCAGTGCTGTGTTTTTGACTTTCAGCCTGGGAACAGCACTGATAACACCAATTGTTTTAGTTGCTGCTCAGTAATGTTTACTCTGACCAAGGACTTTCTGAGTCTCATGCTCTGCTAGGGAGAAGGGGAAGCCAGGAGGAAGCAGAGACAGGACACCTGACCCAAACTAGCCAAAGAGTTATTCCATCCCACAGCACACCATGCCCACTATATAAATTGGGGGCAGTTACCCGGAAGGGCTAGATCACGATCACTGCTAGTTCTGCCCTGGGTATCGGTTGGCTAGTGGTGAGTGGTTGTATTCTCTTCCCTTGTTATTTCTGTTATTATTATTGTTGGTAGCAGTAGTGATTTGTGTTATACCTTAGTTACAGGACTGTTCTTATCTCAACCCGTGGGAGTTACATTCTTTCAATTCCCCTCCCCATCTCTCTGGGAGCAGGGGGGGAGGAAGGGGGTGGGGGAGTGAGAGAGTGGGTGCCTGGTTCTGGGTTACCCGCTTGGCTTAAACCACCACAAGTAGCAACCTTCTTACTAGAGCTGAAATACTGCCTTTTGAAACAGGGTCTGGTGAATCTTTTTAGAAACACCTAGGCATACATCATATATGGCATACTCAGAGTGAAAAGGCCTGACACTTAATAGCTGAGCATTTTTCATACACCACTATAAAGAAACATTTTGAAAGATTTGGTTTCCCACCTGGAAATTTGCTAATACACACTGATGAATGATAGCTTTGTCAGGTTGCTGTTGACAGCTATATCCCCCTTTCACAACCCTGTCTGCAGAAAATCAACTGAGAACATATCCCTAGACATTTCATAAGACTAGTCAGAGGCATAAATGGAGAGCAAAGTAAACTCAGTCTTGTTTCTCTGCAGGACTGAAACCATGAAGCATGAACTGATTTTGTTGCTTCCCCCTTTTGTTTTATTGATGTTTTCTTGATAAAACACTTTTTTTTTTTTTTTCACTAGAATATAAGGGAGATATATTGCTTAATAAGTATACTGATGAATGTCACACAAATACACCCAACCCCTAACTATATCACATTGCAGAGGTGTTTATAGAACCTCAGAGTAGGTATAGTTCCTATTGGTGAAAGTAGTACAGGGATTACTACAGCAGTATAGTATAAATGTACTGTTTTAAGCTCTTCTTGTTTTGCTGGCATCTCATTTAATGTCAAAACATGAGGATGTGTATGGACCTTTTAGTCCTTGAATGCTGTTGGTGGTATTGAAGATTTATCAGAATTGATGTTTCCTTGTGTATGGTTTCTTTTTCTATGAAGAATATTCTTTATGTTCTGCCATTTCACACCAAGTTTTTATGGCAGAATACAAAGAACATAAAATTTAGTGCCAACCTTCAGACTAAAGATCAGGGATGGTAATCAAAGAACAATACAAATAACCTACGCTGGGACGAACGCCAGTTCAAGTTCTGTCTGCCACTTTGGTGAAAAATTTCTAGGTACTTCTTTGAGGGAAGGATAACCTTGGTCAAATTTGTCAATAGTGAAGCTGGTGCATAATCCACAAACAAAATGAAAAAAAAAAAAAAAAGGTATGGAGTTAATACAGCCTAGGTCATATTACTCTTCTAGGTAGAAAACTCATTTTAGGGTTTGATCCTGTGTCAGAGGTCAATATTTAAGTACCATTTCCCAGGATTTGCTCTGTCTAGGATTTTCAGGGTTTAACTGAACACCAGACTCAAGATCTAAGTGTAGAAAAGGTAATGTTTGGCAAACAGTTTAGTAGTTTGCAAGCTTAGTATTCTGATAATTTAAATAGAGGAAAGTATGATTAAGGTTTGGGTTTGGGGTGGGTTTTTTTTGTTTTTGGGTTTTCTTTATTTTTTAGATTGTGGCTAATATAGAGTTATTTGTGAGAATTGCATATTAGTATTCTGTGACAGAAGAAAATGTGCTATGATTTAAAAAATTATTTAATCATAAAAATCTAGGAATTTCCAGATCATTTAAAACAAAACAAAATTCTGACAAGAAATATTATCTGTGCAGATCATTGTTTTCATCTTGTATAAAATGGAACTTTGTATGCCCTAAACATTATGAAATATCCCTCTATATACAAAATTAAAATGCAAAAAAACATATTCATTAAAAATTGTTTTATGGAGTTAAAATTGAATGAAAAAATTGGTAGGTTTCATGTACTTAATATATATATATACTAACATATATCTGGTCACTAATATGTGTAGAACAGGATGATACAAGTACTTTTGTATTATTGTAAATTAAAGGGGAGACTCAAGTGTACCCCATGTATTCTCAGTTAGCAATGGACAGTAAATTGTTTTGTTCTATAAAAAGTTTAAAGACTGTCTTGAATTTCCAGAAAAAACACATTTGTTGTAAAAAATTGTATTGTAATCCTATATGTTTCCTACAGCTCATTTCTTTGTTTCACAGTGTTTCCTTTTTCATCTTTTCCTTTTCCTTTTCCTTTTCCTTTTTTCTTTTATTTTTTCTTTTTTCTTTTTCTTTTTTCTTTCCTTTTCCTTTTTCTTCTTCTTCTTTTCCTTTTTCTTTTCCTTTTGTCCCAATTAATTTTGATATAAAACATAATTTTCAAACTAGTAAGTCGTTCTTTCTTTTTTTCGTTTTGACTCTTTGTGTTTTAAAAATAATTAAATAGAATGTAAAGAGCTTTTGAAACTTTATACAAAACTTTTTCAATTTGCAAATGTATTTAACATTTTTTAACATGTAAGGAAGAAGTACTTTAAAATTTTAATTAACTTTAACTCAAAATATTAATCATATTTTGCACCAGCATTATTTTCTGAAAATATGTCCTTCAATTACAATCAAATGCAATTCAGAAAATAAACGCCATCCTTCAAAATGTCTTTCTAGCCCATAAAGGTCAATAGGATTAAGGTTATGGACTATTATTACAAAAAATGGCAATTAAGAATATCTTATTTTTTTCATTCTTTTCAATTGGACTAAGGTCTCCATCTGTGTTCTCTGTAAGTGCTCTCAGCTTCCTGACAAAAATAAGGGGCCAACATTTTTCTTTGAATGCAACTTCATTTCATTGACATTGTGACATTTAAAAGGTAATGGGCATTTTTTAAATGGCATTTTAACAAAAGACAAATCTGTCCTCATACTGTGAACAGCAGCTATTCTGAGAAAGACAAGTTTTCACTCAGTGCCTCTGGTAGACAAAATCTGAAGGATTAATCATTACCAATGACAAAAAGAATAAAAGAAAAAAAAACCAACAAAGCAAAACACAAGAAGCCGAAACAAAATTTTTTTTTTTTTTTTTTTTTTTAATTTTATGTTCCCCACTTACCTGTTTCCTGAACAGAAGTGAAGGAAAACTATGGTGTGCCTGCATGGATTAAAGAGAATGTAGGCAGGAAGACACACAGAGTATAATTCTTCAGGGGTTCACAGAATTAAATTTGGTAAAAGATCGGGGATTACAATTCAGCTATGACAGAGAAATAAGAAAGTTGAAAGAATTGAGAGGCATTACAATGTAATCAAACTTGGAGCCACAAAATGCTCCTACCGATGTGTGTTTATTACATGTTCCTGTAACTGAAATCCATCTTAAATTATCTTGCATACATACTTTTCTTTCCACTTTAGGGTGTAGTTTGTCTGGAAGTTTCTGTTGGTAGAAAAGGTTTGATATGCTGAGATACTTTGTCAGTTATGACAAACATTCAGCTTCCCAATTATTTGGTTCCTAAAGCAATTTATTGTATTTAATATTTCCAATTGTATGCCCTCATTTTTTGGTTTATTAATGTCTAAATAAATTGAGTAAAAGATAGAAGAAGCCCAGTAAGTTATATTAGAAAATATATTTTGAGTAGGTTAAGATTAAATAAATTTTAAGTAGAAAATGGCAGACTAAACACTAATGTATGTAAAAGATGCATTTTTACAAACAGTAAGAACATCAGAGCATGGCAGGAGGCTCCACTGAAGGAACATAGCTCCCTTTCACTGAGTTTTCACCTAACAGTGCTGCCTCTTATAAACATCAACACTGTATTAATCTTAGGAAAGAGTACAGGTTGCAGATCGGGTCTACTGACTCACCTCTCGTGAGTTCACATAAAGGATGTTCCTCTCATCCAAGTAATTCAGAAGGTGACGAATTTTACGAATTTATGTGAATGCTTGCTCCGTGTTTATTAACTCATCAATCTTGTGAGAAATAAAAGGACCAAACAGTAAAGCAACTGGGCTTTTCTTACTATGTCAGCTTAATGGTGTCAAAAAGTAATCAATATCTATAATTACTTAATCTTTCCAGAATATCTTAACCCTTCTTTATTAGTCTATTTCCACATCTGACAAGTTGATAAAATCCAAAACTAATTAAAAAAATGAAGTTTTAATTACTGCACTGATACCTTCCATGTATTTCTCAGTCTTACTAAAATTGTTTCCATCATCATGGCAGACAGTGTTTTTTCTTTTTTTAATTTGGTGAATTAATAGAGCTCTCCCTGTGGAAAAACATGAGTAAAGCAGATAAGCATAAAATATGCAGTGGTGCCCTGAGAATGAATGGATCTTGTTTGCTATGCAAGTAAATTTTTTATAGTTTTTTATTCACATACGTTTCTCTGTCTGTATATTTGCACTACTTTTAAAGTAAATGCAGGTATTTATGATCAACAAAGATTTTTTAATTCTCCAGTTCTCAGTGTGACTAAGATTTCCAAGAATATTCAAAATGTTCAAACCCCCCAAAACCAAACAAACAACAAAAAGTAGATTCTTTAAATTTGGAGAGAAAATTAATTTAATTAAAATATGCATTATACTCTGAAAATTATGACATAAAACGAACAGATGTGTATTTTATTCCCATTCTACTTTCTTAATTTCTAAGAGTATGTTGTACTTTTAAGCATCTGCCTTGAAAAAAATATATAAATAATTCCCTGTTTGTTTACACTATCCGATTAGATGTTGTTTAGTTTGGGGTTTTTGGTTGTATTTTTTTTAATCTCTAAACTGCAGGAAAAGGTAACCCAAATTCATTTTTTTAATCACAGGTCAACAAGTTCAATGTTCCACATCTGGATTTTAGTCTGAGTAATTTCCAGCTAAGCATATACTTTAATAAAATCTTGCAGATGGTACATTAGCCAGACTAGCGCTTATAACTCTATGGTTCCTTTCAGTTTAAAAATACAAATATTGTGGGTAGCTTTCCATAGGCACATGTGAAGATTCAGTTTTGTATCTGAATTCTGGATCAAAAAGAAACTGTTGATTTATAATGTTTGGTTGCATGCCTGTTTCATGCATTACTTGTTTTCTGGGGTGACTTACGCTTATCAGGTACTGAGTCAACACTGTTTAACAGAGTTACTTTAAGTAGGATTTGACATTAATATATTTTTAGATTCAGAAATTATCATATCATTTCTCAAATAAATAATTGCACTTATATCATAATTGCACTTATATCATAATTGCACTTATAATGCAAATCTATGTGTCAGAGGATGTTCAAACCAGTGGATAAGGAGGTTTCTTGCAATGTTTTCACATAGCATAATCAACATTTTAATCACTGTAAAAGTTATAAACAGAGTATCTGATATGTATACCCTGGACAACTGGAAAGAGTTAACTGGTGGTTAAGAATCCACTGTGAAAGAGCAAAGACTTTATGTTACTGCTAGAAAGACTAGAAACTCACTTAAATTCTAAGATCATGACCACATCTTGATACTAAAATAACATTCATACAGGCTGCTATCCAAAACTTATATATTGCAGATGTCAAACTGACCCACTGAGATTGATGTTTTGTTAAGAGTTTTTATGCAGAGTCCTGTTGTGAGTAGAATTACTTATTTTATACTGGGTAATCTTTTCAGTGACAATCCTAGATATGTTTGAAGGTTGCTATTAAGGTGTTTGTTTTCATATCTCTGTATATAATTTTAAAGCTCCTACAGTTCTATGAATAAAAGAACAATGACTATGTATGACTGAATATGATCTTTCCCATATTTGACAAATGCTCCTATATTTTCTTGATGTTTCACTTTGTTTCAAGAGCTATCTATATTAATAATGATGTTGAGATTTCTTTGAAGCATATGTAAGACTTTCTTCTTTTTAATATTGTAAAATTAGTCACTTACGCAATATTGTGACCACTAATATGTATGGAGCTTTTTTCCCATGTGTATTATGGCATACGTTAATTTTATATGCATGAGATTTACAGCAGAAAGCTCCTGATCAAATTCTATTACAGATTTACAACTGGGCCAAAATGTTTTTTATTGTGCAATTCCCGAGTTTATAAAACACTTAATAGTAAACATGCTCAGGTCTGAAGAGCAAACTATTCAGAGTTGAGCTGTGCTACTTACATAAAATGTATTTTTTTTTTAATTTTTCTTGTAAAAGTTAATACAGTTGTCTTGATTTCAGAGACAACTTTTGAATAATTTCCAAATACTATGATCAAACAAGCAGATAAGAAATAGGTCTGATAAGAGATACTATCTTGTTGAAGTCTTAATCACAAATATACCATTTTCCTATTTCAAATATATGATTGTCCACCCCTCCACAAATTTACATTGTGAAACACAGACATATCCATGTGGATAAAATATTAAATATGTAAAAAAGGTTGCCTGCCTTGCTCTAATAAGAGACCCACTGTAGGTCAGAAGTGAAAAACACTCCTCTACTCCAGTTGGCCAAGGAAGTGAACACACATTGAAAGGGTAGTGCTTGCCTTCATGGACTTTTTGCAGCAATAGGTAGAAACTTAGCTTTCTGCTTTACTTCAGGAGCCTTCTTAGTCTTAAAGCACTTAACTAGTACATGGAAAAATAATTTATTGTTTCCTGAATAAACATATACAACAATATCCATAGAGACTGCAAAATGCAGAGAATAGTCTGAAATCAGATTTGTCCATGATTCCCCAACCAATTTCCTTCCATTTGGCATTTGACATTTACAGATCATCCTTGTATGTGTATATATGCATATATATGTGTGTGTGTGTGTGCATGCGCACTGTAATTTAGTACTAATTATTTTAGATCCAGCAAAAACAAACCAAAGTCAGCAAAAATGTTTAGATTTTATTTTCATTGTTGAAGTAAAAATTTCAGGGTTAAAACATCAGTTTCTGAATCAACTCTGGATGAAACATTCTGTCTGGTTTTGATTCAGAGTCATGCAAGTTATATAAACTGAAAAATTTGATTGCTCAAGGACAAGTGTGATTGTTTTATTTTTTGTGAAATGAGGAAGCTGTGAAAAAAAATCATCTACTGTGTATGTATATACACAGTGATATAGCTGCTGCCAGTTTGGGAAATTACTGCAAATGTCGGTATATGAGTATGAGCCATTTCCCATGGTTATAGTATTATATATGAAGACAAATGAACTCAGCAGCATGCATGGGGACTTAAGAACACATGTAGTGAAACTCTAAGCTCAGCCTCACAAACTGGGAGAAATTGTTTCAACACAAGGAAAATTTCAGGCAGAATCCAGCCAATACTTGTGCACTTCTGCAAATATTTATGTGTGCTATCACACAGGATGTTGTAGAGATAATAAAACTCTCAGGATTTTATCCTTAGAGAGACAGAGAAATACAGTCAGAGCTCAAATTCAGGATGGAAGATCAGGGATTTTTAGGATATTTAAAACCTATCTGTATTAAATAGGAAGAAGTTGAAAACCAAAAGGTAAATCAGCGCAAAGCCCTGTATGTGTGTGAAATAATCTGGGTTTGACTAACCTCATCAACCAGTGATCAGTATAGACAGTCCATTGTGTAGCTCAACAGGACTGAAATTCATAGCTGGAGTAGCAGCCAGTTAGACAGGATAGTTCAGAGACGGTCTTAGAAGCAAAAACCAAACATTTAAGTAGTTTTCTATTTATACTTCTATTAGTTGCATTATAGGTTCTTTCATTTATTTGCATCACATTTAAAATTTATGTGGTTGCTTCTCATGATTCAGTCCAGGTTCTGTCTCTTATTCATACCCATGCCTTTACTTTTTGTGATATATTAGTTAAAGAAAAAGCTCAATTTATCATCACAATGTTACCTTCATACTTTTTCTTTTCAAGATAACAATTGTAAGGTTTCAGAAATACCTGGATTTTTTAGGTTTTGCTGTTGTTATTGCTGTAACTTTAAGAAAGAATTTATTATAAAAGCAAAATCAACTTATTCCAAAGAAAATACATTGTCGTATATTTAGCTATAATTAGAAGTGTCTTTTTGGCTAATCCTTAAGATACTCCAAATTGTGATACAACTTTATCTTCACAATGTCTACTTTGTTAGGCAGTAGTAATTATAGTACCTACACATATGAACGGTGTAGATACTGACCATGAAAATTAAAGTGTAATAAAAAGTGAAGAAGTTTTATAAATGTTTTATTGGAACCCAATCCTTTGAGCTTTCTTAATGTAATCAATCTGAAACTGCTCTACTAACAGAAAAAAATACTTCAACAGAGCTGTACTGTGAGATTAATATCATGTCATAGTCTCCAAGCCACTTGCTTCAGAATTCCATGCCCACCAACATTAAGTTATTATTGGGCTGAACTCCTGACTGTACTGATTGGTCATAGTTTAAAATGATTGATTCATCAAAGCTGCAAAAGGACATTTGATACAACACAGAAATCAGGCCATCTGTTGGGAATTTTGCTTTTTATTCCTTATTCATCTCAGGGCTGCTGCCTTTCTGAGAGTAATAATGACCACTTGCTCAGATCATGTTGCTTTTATCATTTTGCCTTTGGGTGGGATGAATCCATTATTACAGGGAACATTTTCTATCAGCACAGTGCATTTACTTGGCTTTGCATTTGAGCAAGACAAATGTAGTGCTGTGCTTTCCAGACAAATTAGATCCACACATGCTAAAAATAGAAAACAACATTAAATCAGTGAGAAAATAAGTAGACTTTAACATAAAAATAATGAAAAATAAATGTATTTGCCCTGAAAAGTGGGACAAATAGATAGAGAATAATAAAATTCTGTATTTTTCCAGTTTCAAATCTTTACATGTTAATGAAAGAGACAATAGGCAAGAGAAAGAGCTGAACCTTAAGGTTTTCCTCATAAAACATTATTTTCAGGATATCCGTTTTAGTGAAATTACAGCATAAGCTAAAATAGATGGATGGATAGATAGATATAGATAGATAGATGATAGATAGATAGATAGATAGATAGATAGATAGATAGATAGATAGATAAAAATAATTACAAAAGAGCCCAAGACCAAAACAACATAGACCCAGGTCAGCAACAAACGTGCATATGTACCACTGTCCTCTTCCTACTCTTAAAAGGGTTTTGCCTTTAGAAAAGCTCATCAATTAAAGTGACAGTAATCAAATTTAAAATTCTTAAATCCAACATGGAGATACCTGTTTCAAATCCCTTTAATTATTTTACTATTTCTTTTTTCTTTTAGTATAATCTTTAGGTGTTCTAACTTAAGAGAAAAAAGGTAGCTTAAAGACAGTTTTCTGTTTCCTCTGATAAGCAGAGTAAAGCATCTAGAACTCTGAAGAAGAACACAAATTCTCCCTTTAGTTTTGTCCCTTAAAGCTCAGAAGGGCCAATTCACCACAAATCACAAGAAAAAGAAAATAAATTCATCATATCAGTGAATTCCCCATCTGCTGTTTTGAGAGACATTCCATTTATTTAGGATGTTGTGTCTGCTCCAAAATACCGGTGGATTCAGGCAGGTCTTAATTATTGAAAAGATATACTAGTGCATGGAAGCAAACTATTCATACCCTGAACCCTGATAGTGTTATTCCATTTGCAGTCTAGTACTTTTTTTCAATAGAATTCCCCAAGTTCTTGAATTCTAACAATTCATGCTAACACTATGAAACTGTGGAAAAAAGTTATTCAAAACAAACAAACAAACAAAAACATGGATACAATTAATTGGAGATTACCAATTGTTATTCAACCAGTTCAAATTATCTTTAAAAATAAAAGTATTTAATGTAAAAATGAGCTGATAATTTTTTAAAGAATATGCAATAATTTTCAGCATTAAAATTGTCCTGAAGACAGCCTCCTTGTGTAATTGTGGCTATAGGGCACCAAGCAAACAAATTTTTTAACATGTAGCTGAGGCTGTGAATGCAGACAGCTTGGAAATTAACAGTTGCTTGAATAATTTCCTTTAACGTTACTTACTCAGTGAATCACACTGCTCATGTGTAACACAAAGGTTACAGTTGTGATGTTAATCCTAATGAGTTCTTTATGTTTCTCATTCTTTACACCAAACCACTGGCAGAAATGCTCTGGTTTTGCACTAACAGAGCAGGTGCTTTGTGCACACTGAGTGGAACGCCTTTAAGCCGTGCTGTGTCAAATTGGAGCTTTCACAGAGAATCACATTTATTCTGCTCCGGGAAAAAAAGGGATAAACAACATTGAAGGAGATATAGTACTAGCTCTCTGAAATCCATTTAAGAAGTAATCCTCGGAAATCAGAGCATATGATCTGATCACCTATCATAACATAAACTGTTAACTGTGGAAAATACCATTTCAGGGAGATTAATTCTAATGTAAACTATGGTTTATGTTATTATTTTCCTGTCTTCATATGTGCATCTTCTTCATATGTACAGACATTTGCTGAAAGACAGTGACAGAACATGAGCCAAATAGTTGTGAACCAATGGAATTTCATTGTATTTATGTGAACAGTTCTCCACAGTAGAAAAAATATCAATAATACCTATGTCTGAATGTCCTTTTTAATAAAAGGCCCACAGTTTCAGCAATAAAGAAATACTTTAATGAACCTGCTTATGAAGGCTCTCACATACTGCTTTGCACAGTGGAAATAGGTACAAGATACTCTGCATACTGCAAAGGCTCTGGGTTATGAATTTGGTAAGTTTAAAGGTCACTGACAATATTATTCTTTTCACGCAGATATTTAATTTTAAAAAAGGAAATAATATTTCTCGTTAAACAGGAGAATCTCAATGGAATGATGAGTGCGTGCTAACAAGTGTCCCAGCTGAAGGTTATCAGGAAAGAAGAGGTGGACATAAATAAACAGCTGTAGTACTATCTGTATCCACTGTCAGGTGGAGCCAGGAAAGAGAAATTAAGTAGGCCAGACAACCACTTCCCTTTTTTTAAGCATCCCTTAACAATATGAAAACCTGATTTACAAGAAGCTGTGCCTCCTTGTGGTGTGCTGTTGTGAGCAGTCACCTGGTTTTGTTCAGGAACAATTTTTTTTCTACAGAGTCATGGCAGCTGGTGCATTTTGTTATTTGTTTAGTTGACTGATTGCCCAAGGAGGTACAGTTTGGCTGACAGCAGTAGAACATCAAATTTTCTCAGTAAGAAATAAGAGATAGTGGGCTGCTATGACCCTAGAGATAAAAGGCTGGAAAAGACTATTCCCCAGACACCTGTGATATCCACTATTCCAGTGGTGATTTAGGCTAATGCACAAATGGGTAGGAGGTGGATAGATTTCTGCAGAAATATAAAGATCCCTTCCATGGAAAGAGATATAGCACTTTGTATCCTTGTGAGGAGGTCAGGGATATATCAGTGAGGGCCTAGTCCCAGAAAATAGGTCAATATTGTTATTTGGTGCTGTCAGAACCAATTACAAACACGGCACAAGAATGTGAAGTAAAGAACTTCCTCTCCCTTACCTGTGTTGAAACCAGTAACTGTTCAAAATAAAAATTATTTTTTCCCATGTCACAGTTTCTGCCCTCCCAGTTGAAAGTTTTCTGCCCTCCCACTTGAAAGTATTTCAGCTTATGATTAGCCATTATCAAAGTATTACTAACAGTAATTAATAACAAAAGCAGCTAGTACTGCAAGGAAGAAGATTAAGACTGTATAGTTTGGGACTTTTTATCTCCAAAGTAAGCATTGAACATAAGCTGTAAAGTTTCTGTTCATAAATAAATGAAGAATTTTTGCTTATAACATTTTCATGGAAAGTTTATTCAACATTCATTCATAAAACCTCATCTGTGAAGAATATACAGGTCTATGGCACATTAAAAAAATGAAATATTGGAAGAACCTTCTGACTACTTCTTTTTACCTTGGTCTTGGAAAAGCTTGAAATGTATAGCTAAGCTGATACCTATATGTATTTTGGGAACACAAAATTTTCCTGTTGGCCTTTACCAGCACAATTATTTTAGTGTGGCTCACAACCACTTTGCTCTCTCTGACCTTCTTGATGCAGAGCAGTAAGCACCACCAGTTAGGTATTGCTTTGAAATGGAATTCCTTTATATACATTTTGCTTCTATGATGTTTCCTGACATTTTACAGTTACATTCCAATTTTTATTCTCTACCTAGCTGTTGTTTTTACATAGTGAATCTTGTGTTATTCTTAGAGTGGTGCCAGCTGCAAATCCATTCTTTCTCCACTAGACGTTACAAAGATGGCATACTTTCATCCTGCCTGCTCTTGAAACTTTCAAGAACATGTGCTAGCCATCCTTGATTTGAAGGAAATCTCACTGAGAATTAAACAGCTGAAATGAAATAAAGGAATTATTAATAAACCAAATTAACCTCAAGGCTTATTCTACAGGCATATATAATTATAAAGAAAAATTAATTTTAAAAGTTTTAAACTAGGAAAATTATAAAAGAACAAAGATATATTCAGTAATTAATCAAAATTTCTGGTACTATTATAATAGCAAAATATAATTTCAAAAGCTTTCCGTCAATAGGGAGAATATGTTGAATATAGAATGAATATCCCTCACAAGGTTTCCTAAATTTAGAGCTCTTAGAGTATACATATAGTACAGCTAGCATAAGTGGAAAGCATTATGAATGGAATCTTCAGGAATCTAAAGCTAACGACCATATTCTGACTGAGCTTAGATTAAAAAACAAACCACTCTAAGAATCACTGGATGCCACAAATGAAAACCATTGAAACTTTAGTGTCTTTAAAGTATACATAATGTTCATATCCTGTGCACTAACAAAGGAATACATTACAAAGTTCAGAGCAATGGTATAAAGATAACATTGGGTCAGATGTTAACCAGAGCTCTAATTCTGCCCCAGTCCATAAAAACTGTCAGTGCCCTTTAAAAATTTTTTCTGTTCTTCAGATGTACAGGATGAGACAAAATTTTATTATATCAGTTCTTAAGAGAATGCTTGTTAACTTTCCTCTGGCTAGCTGTGGTATTTCTGGGGTCCTTTAAGACAGAGACTAGTTGGAATAGAAATCTCAAAACATCAATTTTATTATTTTTTTCCCCCTTCTCTCAATAGAGGTGATTATTTGAATATCATCATCCTGAGAACAATCTTCTTCCTGTGACTGATTTTTTTGGAGACCAGCTTGAGCTGCTTCTCATATTTCTTTTTGATTAGTGTGAAGAAACTGATATACCTTTAACTTTTTGACACAGAAAGAATGTCAGAACAGCATCAGCTATTTAACCAGAATGACACTACCTGCAAATAATTTAAAAGTTTTACTTTCTATGGCTAAAGAGATTGTGAAATGCTACTTAACTTCGCAAGTTGGGATCCTATTGAAGTCAAAGTGGAATTTTAATGCCCAGTGATTTCCACCAAGCATTAAAACAATCTTCTACTTCCTCCTTTTGCAGCAGATCATGGTGTTTATCTAATAGTAAACTAAAACCAAAAGAAAACATCACAGTAGTTTTGAGAGGAAGTCAAGATTACAGATGAGGAGAGCACTGAAACTTCAGCATGACCATGTACCAAACTATCAATGGAATCACATCTATATTTTTAGCTACCTGAGCCAGACTGAACAGGTTTGGAGAAGGTAACATTTTCTTTTTCCAAGAAAGATGGACATGATCCACTGCTCAAAAGTGTAATGTATGGTCTCTGAAGATGAGATACCTTTCAGGAGCTGGCAATGACTGATGGTGGACCAAAACCAATTCCTGGCAGTGGGGGAATTACTAACTATAAAGCTTGCAGTACATGCTCTGCAATTTTGTATTAATTTGCCTTAAGTATCCATATCTTAACTTATACTCTCTACTGTGTGATGGGCTTTGAAATCTTTTTCTTATTTTCCTTTGTGATCTTGACTTTTACTTACCTTACCAACAAAACCACTCTTAAAGCAGTCATAGACAAGGTGCTTCCAAAAATGTAAGAAAGAAATAAAAACCCTCAATAATTACAACAAAGGAGAGGGGAGAAGACAAAATAGCTAAAGTAGTTTAAGTACTCTGGGTGAATATATGACATGACTGTTTCATTGAGTATTTATGGACTCGGTAAAATTAAAACAAAGTATGTAATACAGTGTAGTTCTCCAAAAGCTTTATTTTGTGGTATGCAGACGTGATCATTTTTGTTAATCCCACTGTCACTGTGATAGTAACTTAAAAGTAATACCCCTTATGTCCAGACAGAAATTTTTGAAAAACAAACCAGAAAAATCACGTTTTTCTTTATTCCTTACTTTGCATCAAGTATATTGCAAATATATCCTATCCTCTTCTTCCCTTTCCTTTCCCCTTCTCCTTCCCCTTTTCCTTCCATTTCCCTTTCTTTTCCTTGTGTTTCTTCTTAATTTTTTATGATGCTAAAACCTTTTTGCAGTACTTTTCTTAAAAAAGAACCAAACAAATTATTCTTATGTCATCCTATATTCCTACCTCCTTGTAACATCTTGATGTACACCAAATTATAACATTAGCTTTCTTTCAGTAATTAAGGAAAAATAAAATGGCAAAAGAAAAAAAAATTTACTATTCCACTTCTAGTAGCAGATCTGTCCATATTGAACCACTTTTAGATGTTATAAATGACTAATCTCAACATCCACATAATATCTTCATAGAGTAATGTATTTTGGTAGCTCAGAGATGTACAGTAATTTAAAAGGTGTATAAATATAGCATCAGTTAAAAGCAATTTATTAATTAAAAAATCTTAATTCTTTCACAGAAAACTGAAAACTGATTTCTTCAAGTAAATACACCGTTATGCATGCTAAATTTATTTTCTAAGAATTCAAGTGTTTCTCTTCACCCAGAAATGAATCCTGTTTGCCAGCCAAGCTATACGACAATCAATCACAGAAACCTTACAGATATCCCATACATCTATAATTCATGACTACTGAAGCACTAGAACTCGGGAATGCTACTTTTCATTTTAAATAATGGCCAATTTTAATTGTGTAGTATTCTTTTCAGTAACAACATCTAATTAAAACATTTGTTAAAGCTGTGTAATGTTAAACTAACAGGGAGAGCCTGATGGAGTTCTATTGGAATTTTTCCATTAAATTAACAATATGAACTTTTAATGGATGTCTTAATTAGATGCTGTTATTAACAGGGATGATGCACAAAGAAAAATCAGGCCCTATGTGTGCAGAATGCCTCATTAGAATTCACTGCGGGACATAGTTAAAAATGCCTCAGTTTACCTAACAAACTTTAGAAACAATTTGTTTCCTAAGCAAGTACATGCAGATAGAACAGGATAAAACAACATATTCTTTGAGCCTTGTATTTCAAACTGAATTTGCGACATTGATGCAAATTTGGCTGTTATTTTCATCAGCACAACTTTGTTAAATTTAACAAGCACATCCCATAGATGAAAATACTCCTTTTAGCCATTTGAGATTTCAGGAAGCATAACAAAGTATTTTTTCAAAATTCTGCCCTTATCCTTTCCTTTTCCTGTCTGAAATTGGGTCCAGTGGGGTGGGTAGGGTTGTGACAAATCCATGCTGCATTAATGTATTCATTGTGCTTTCCCTCTCTATCATAACTGCACATGCCACTACAGTTGACCATATGCACAGCAAGTAATTAGTCATGGATGCATAGAATTATAGTATTTTAGAGTGGTTTGGTTTGGAAGGAATCTCTCAAAACCATCTGGTCAAACCACCCTAACCTACACAGGGACATCTTTTGCTAGAACAGGGTGGCCAAAGCCCATTCAATTTGACCTTGAAAACTGCCAGTGATGGGGTATCTACAGCATCTCTGGACAATCTCTTCCAGTGTCTCACCACCTGCATTGTAAAACATTTGTTCCTTACATCCAATCTAGACCTACCCTAATTCAGCTTAAAATTTCCTCGTCCTCTCACTGCAGGCATTGGTAACAAGTTTCTTGCCATTTTTTCCTACAAACCTCTTTTCTATATTTAAAAAACACATTAAGGTCTCATTGGAGACCTCTCCAGGCTGAACAACTCTCTCAGGCTCCACAGGAGAGGTTCTCTAGCCCTCTAATGATTTTCATGGTTCCTCCTCTGGACCTGTTCTAACATGTGCATGTCTTTCTGGTTCTGGGAATCCCAGAGCTGGGCACAGTATCCATGGTGGAATCTCACTAGAGGGGAGTAGAGGGGGACAATTGCCTTCCTCAACCTGCTGGCCATACTTCTCTTTATGCAGCCCAGGGTACAATAGGGTTTCTGGGCTGTGAGCTCACATTGCCAGCATGCAAGATGCTGGATCATGTCCAATTTTCCAACCACTAAAACCTCCAATTCCTTCTCCACAGGCTGCTTTCAAGCCATTCATCCCTCAGTCTGCCTTGATACTGGGGATTACTGCAACCCAGCTGCAGGTCCTTTTGTATGGTCTTCCACAGTCCCACCTCTAAGGCCTGTTAAGGTCCCTCTGGATGGTATCCCTTCTCTCTGCTGAATTGACAGCACCACACATCCTGGTGTCACCAGCAAACTTGCTGAGGGTGCACTCAATCCCACTTCTTATACTGTTGATGAAGCTATTAAACAGTAGTGTCCCCAGTACAGACCCTTGAGAGACACCACTCATTACTGACTTCCACCTGGATATCGAGCCATTGACTGTAACTCTTTGGACACAATTGTCCAGCCAATTCCTTATCCATCTAACAGTCGATCCCTCAAACCCGTATACCTCCAACTTAGCAGTAAAGAATGCTTTGGAGGATGTGATCAGAGGTCAAAAGAGGCCATAAGGCCAGAAGAATCAGAAGTCCAGGTAAATGACATCCCTAGCTCTTCCCTTTTCCACTGATTGATGTGATCAGAGGTCAAAAGAGGCCATAAGGCCAGAAGAATCAGAAGTCCAGGTAAATGACATCCCTAGCTCTTCCCTTTTCCACTGATTGATTTGATAATTAATCTACACTGACAACGAAACTATTCATTCTGTGCAATGTTTATGTAAAACACATATTTTTTTCTCTAACTCAAATGTTTGCAAGGTCAAGTTTCGAGGATATTGAGAAATTCAGAAATGCTGACAGTGAGGTTCCTGTGACAATTCACAGTTGTCTTGTGCTTTAGCTCCCACCAAAACACAAATTCTGGCACTTCTGTAGGAAGACAGACCACATAGCTCAGGGATATGTGACAGAGGAATGTAATTTCACAGTACAGATGTGTGGAGTAGACTTTCAAGACAAATCCAGATAGACGACCTAAAGAGAGCCAGCTTTAGTCTGGTAGGGCAACAGTCACACCCTGAGCTGCTTTTCTCTACCTCCTCATTTGTTTTATCTTACATCTTCCAAACTAAATGCAAGGCAGCTTCTTTAAACAAAGGGGTTTTATAATTGAGACCTTTTACTATCAACAATTAAGCTAAACCATTTGTCAGCGCTTACACATGTAAATTCTTTTCACTAGTGTGGTGAGTAAACTATCTTGATCAAGAAAAGAAAAAAAAAAGGAGACACAAAACATATCTTTTCATACCACTTTTATTACTACATTAGAATGATAATTGTAAACACTATTTTTACTATGACGTATAGCCTATAATAAAAATACTCCAGGCTCAATTCAGCAAAGTACAGAATAAACCCTGTCAATATTAGACACATGATCAACTCAAAGTCAGTAGCTCTCCGATTCTTTTCAATGTCATGATTTATGCGGTATAAAACCAGTATTGTGGTGTTTTATTCTGTATTTGTTTCCTCTCCATATTTGCCTATAAAATATTCACATTTTCTAATCCTCTACTAGATTATATAAAAAGGCTTTTAATAAAAAACTATCTACTTAAAAAAAAAATCAGCTTCTATTGCAGTGTAGTTTTTTTTTTTTGCATTATAGTTCAATTTTAATATAAAAAAGAATGAATAGAATGAATATTTGACATTTCTTAAAATAGAAAGGTGTGGATTGTCACTCTTTAAGTTGTTTTTGTTCTTTAAAATTGCTTTTGTTTTCAGGGCCTTCCACTGAGATCAAGATGGGATGCCAGCCAAAAGGAATTTAACTTAGTGTTTTCCATTAAGGAGCAGGCCTGAGTTTTGATCTCTTTCATAATTACTTGAATATGTAAACCAGTGATTTCCATCTTTAACAGTTTGGCAAGAAAGTGTAGGCAGACTTGTTTAAGGACTATTATCCTTTGAAGCATTCACAGTAATTCCAAATCATTAAATTTTCAAGCTGATTATGTTCTATGTAATATTTTATTTCTTCTTTTTATAATTAAACATTTTATACATTATAGACAATTGTAAAACAATATAAAACTAACCTTCCTGTTGAGATTTCAAGTGAGAATATTTCAGTTTGGGTAGATGTTATGTGGATGGTAACTGAGGGATGTTAAAATAATGTAGCTCATTTAATATTTACCATATACAATATTATTACTAACTGCACCAGTAATAAATCAATAAGCATAATGTGATCATTTTTAGTATTGTTAATATTAATTGTAAAGCAGCTATAGGAAAGAAAAATGGTTACCTTTAAAACACACTTTCAAAAGTAGGACCATAATCTTTTATAGGAATTAATTTCAAAAAACCAAAACTTTATGCTCAAAATAAGTATTGGACTAGTTCTTGCGCTCACTGCATTCAATGGCAGAATTCCTACAAATTTACCATATCCTGCATAACTATAAAGACTAGAATCCTACTCTGAAATATATATTTTTTTAATATAATTTTGCAAACAAGCCAATACTGCAAATGTTTTTTGTATTAAAATAATGCTTCCAGGTTGTGGTAGTGTTGTGACAGTATTTTGGTAGCATAGAGGGCTGAAGGGGGCAGTTTATGCGAGAAGGCACTAAGAGCTACCCCAGTTTTGGACAGAGCCAACACCACCCAAAGCTGAGCCTATCAGCGGTACTGGCTGTGGTTCTATGGTAACATATTTAAAACAGAGTAAAATACTTTGCCTAGCAGCTGTAAGACAGAACTTCAGAAAGACGTGCAACAGCCCTCCAGATATCAAAGTCAGAGAAGACGAAAGGAAAGAGCTGCTCCAGGTGCTGGAGCAGAGATTTCATGAAGACCATGATGAAGCAGGTTTCTCCCCTGCACCGCGTGGAGGACCATGTTAGAGCAGATATCCTGGATTGGGTCTGTCTGAGGTGGAGTTAATTTTCCCCATAGCAGTTCTCAGAGTGCTGTGCTGTGTTTTTGTAGCTAGCAAGGTGTTGATAATGCGACAGTGTTTTGCCTGCTGCTGAGTAGTGCTCACACAGCATCAAGGTTGTCTCTCCACTATTCCCCCCTCACAGACCAGTAGGCTTGGGGTGGGCAAAGATCTTAGGCGGGGACTTAGCCAGGACAGCTGACCCAAGCTGCCAAAGGGGTATTCCATATCATGATGTCTGCTCGCAATAAAAGCTAAGAGAAGGGGAGAAAGAAAGGAGCACTTATTACTTATGATTCTTGTCTTCCAGAGCAATCACTATGAGTACTGAAGCTCTGCTCCCCAGGAAGTGGCAGGACGTCAACTGCTGATAACAGATGGGAAGTCGAGAATAAAATATTTTATTTTCCTTTGCTTCCATGCACAAACTGCCTCTTGTTTTTTTTTTTTAACTGCCTTTCTCTTGACCCATGATTATTATTTTTCGTCTTATTTTCTCCCCTCCCTGTCCAAGCAAGGAAAGCTTGCTGGGCAGCTGGTGTCCAGCTGAGGTGAATCCCCCACATATCACACTGCAGCCCATGGAGGACCCCATGCCAGAGCAGCCTGATATGCCCTCAAAGAAACTGGAGCCTCTGAAGAGCCCATGGAAGAGCAGGTTCCTGGCAGGAGTTGTGGACCATAGAGAGGAGCCCATGCAGGAACATAATTTATGTCAGGAACTGTGGCCCCACAGGGGACCTATCAAAACCAAGACATCTCCCTGTCTTTATCTGATCCACAAGTTTTTCACTATATTTTCTAAGCTGTTTTGCTGAAGAGGAGTGAGAGAGCAGTGTGTGGGGTACCTGGCAACCAGATAAATTTAACCCCTAACACTGGTTCAAAGAAAAACTGCTCTTCCCACAGCCGCCATGAATGACCCTGAAAAGCTCTTGCTTCTCCCCACCGCAATTAAGCACTGTAGTAACTTAGACAATTAAGAAAAATTTAAGACAAAAAAAAAGAAAAGAAGATTTTTACTTAATGTGTGGCCACCTGGGATTTCTTCATTCCTCTCCCAGAAGACTATGGGAATCTGCTCAACATGCCTATATGCTGCATTGCTGTTATTAATAACTGAGCTGCCAGAGAGCTCTTCCTCTACAACCGTTCACTGTGGATGAGGATTGCTCCTGTAGAACTCCGTATTTCCCATGCCAATGAGACTAGGACTTAACATGCAGTGAACTTGCGTTGTTTTGTCCAAAGCATTTCTGTCCTCCTACATATCCTCAAAGAATAGGGTTTAGCATCATATAACAAAAGAATAAATGTACTTTTTTATTGTTATACCACTAAACACAAAAATACTAGAAGCATGCTTAAGCTTGAGCACACACTGTTAGGCATGAAGCACTGCTATTTTGAGCAGCCCTGATCTTCTTCAGGCAAGAGCAATAAAAGAAAACTAGTTCTGCAGCAGAATCTGAATGATTAATATAACTATATTAATATAGCTATATATACATATGCATGCATATCTATATGCATATACCTCATAAATTGCATGGAAAACTTCTGTAATTTCACGGCTATCTGTTTCTATTTATAGTGGGGCAGAAGTACTGATCTCTCTGTTTAGGTCTGGGTAAGTGGTATCACCCACTGAAGCATGTGGAAATGTAAAAGGCTGCATGTTAGAAGACATTTGCACAGCACAGTAACACATGGTTCTATTGGTCCTGTATTATAAGCTTTCAAATCCTTGCACGCTAACTCCTTGCACATGTGTTAGCTATCTGCTATTGACAGAGCATTGTTACAGTCAGAAATACCTCTGTGCTCTTCCGCCAGAGATCTGCACACATATGTCTGTTTGTCTGCACCCTGCTCAGAAACCCAGATTCCTCTCAGCATCCTCTTCTGCTTGCTTCCATTTTCCACATGTTGTTAAAGCTACTTGAAGCAAAATTTCAAACCAGGAATGGCATCCAATAAAACGACTGTGGTTTGCTGTATTTATCAGCCCAGACACCACATGTGTATGTGCTGACTGAGAACCTCACCCAGAGAGCCTTAATGCATTGGAAAGAGACTTTATTAGATTTCATCGTTGTTTCAAGGGAATGTATAAAGTATTGCATATTTTTATCTAGACCTGGGTAGAAAACAGAAAGCCCTATAAAACTCACAGATGATTCAGAAGTCTTTTCATTAACAGATCAGAAATATCTGAGCAGCTTTCATAGATGATGTCACAGTATTGTTTATACTCTAGGAATAAGAGATTTGCTTCTTGGTTTTAATTCAGAAAATTGTTTTTTGCTAATATATAATCTCTAGTAGATACCTTACCCCTATGAACACTACAGGATTTCACCTTTGAAATATTTTTCCTTCCCCCCCGCCAACCCCCCCCCCCGAGCTATTTCTTTTAATAGATGATTAGACAAGTATTATCTCATTAAAATGCCATTCTGACAGAAAGAAAAAGATAATTTTACAGCTACTGGCAAGGTAAATGAGATGCATATAACCAAGTCCCTACTCTTGCATTTCTTTCACATCTATTGTGATACTGGATATTTTAGGGTAGCTTTCTATCATTTGGATTCTACCAAAAATTCTGTTTTGAAAAAACTTTCCTGTCAATGGTGTTGTGTTATGGTTATTTAGTCAAAAACATCCCAGCTGACTGTCTTCCAATATATTTCTGATTTGCCTAGCTTTCTGGGGATCTATGGTAATTGCTTTTAAGCAGGAATGTTTTCACATTAAAAAAAAAAAAAAAAAAAAAAAAGAAAATCATAATTTACTCCACAAAAAAAAAAAAAGAAAGAAAGCTTATTAGTTGACTTGTATATGCTTTCAAAGCATTAACCATTTTCTATAGCACACTGCTACCTGTTGTTAATTTACAAAGACAGGTGAGAAACAGAAGATGACAATTTTAGACTGAATAAGATATGGGCAAGCATTTTAAAACAGAGTAAATGACCACAAAATGATTAAGTATAATAGTTCAGAATAACCTCTCATAATGTAGGTATCATTTATTCCTAAAATGAGGCAAAAAAACCTGTGGATCAGACCACAGTAGATTTTTCCCTTGGGTCTATATTTAAGGCATTATGCTCATTCAGTCCAAACACAGAGCAGGGGGGGTTGCATATGTATATATATTTGAATTCTTTCAACTATTTTGCTATAAGTGTTCTAGAAATAGACTTATCAGACTTAACATAAATTTTAGCAAATACTAACTACCCATTTGTCCAGCTAATCTCTGTATAGTCACTTCCTACATGTCTTTTAATTTATTTACTCATTGTAATTAAAACTTCATTTAACAGAAAAAAATATGTGATTCTTATATCTGAAGGATATTTTTTATCTTTTCTAAAATCAGGAAAAGACACAAACATTTCAGCTTACATTTGAAAATGTTCACCTCCCACCGACAGCAAAATAAATTTATTACTCATGTTTTATTCCAATATGCTGGTATTCGCAAACCTTCAAATATCCAATTAATGGCTATCACATTTCATTTATAGACAATTATATAGAGTTAAAAGTTCCTTTTCTGCAAATCAAAATTGCTTTACCCCTGCTTCTTGCATAAGGTTATCAAGATGGGTGAATTACATGGATAGGAGAGCTCTTGAAGTTTCACTTCCTGCAATATAAATCCTTATAATACCAAAGATGATTAAGCAAGTAAAACAATGTGTTATTTCAAGATAAGAAAAAGACACTTTTTTAAATTATGCCTGAAATAGTCCTGAAAAAGAGCTGGAACATGTAACTAAATATGATGCTGCAAAAATAAATATGATACATATGTAATATTTATTGTTTTTTATTATTATATTGCTTTTCATTTGTATTCTCTCAATTTTAGAAACAGCCTCTGCACCTTCATTTAATTTGAATATTTCCTAGTATTTCTTTGTGTATGTGTGTGTGGATGTTAAAGCTCCTATTCTACTCCTCAGTGGCATGTGGTCAGTATGGCATTTGTCATGGACCTAAATTTTCCTGATGTCAGTGGACTTCTGTGTTTAAAATTCTAAATTGCTTATTTCCACCTCTAGTTACTGAAGCTGACAATCTGCTGACATGGGAAAATAAAATAGTAGATTTGGGAATGATTTACAGATTTTTCCGTGTTTGAACATACCGACTTCCTCTCATCTGTGATTAGGCACATGGCTGATATATCTGCATTAAGGAGATTGTCACTCTATTTTCTCTCGCAGGATACCAGCTACACACTCACTGGGAACAAATAAGTACTTGCAACATTCCTTAGAAAAATGTTTGGGGAACTTTTGGCTTATGAGGTGATGAACTTGATGCTTATCTATATTTTCCCATTATGCAAATTATTCCCTATATTCACATAAAGATCAGACATTTTTTTCAATTAGTTTATATTTTCCATTCTTACATTGTCCAATAAGATTAACTGAAAGTTTAATATATGAGGTGCAGAGACTCTGTGTTGGCTGGGTTTTGCATTATTAATTTTATTAATCATATTATTACACTTATACAGTGCTTATTAATGAATCATGAAACCATGGTTTATTTTTGTAATGATATATTGTACTTTAGAGTTCATTCTTACCACCTTCTGAAATGAAACCACTTGTAAATCTGAACATAGAGAAAATATAAAGTAGCACTTCTCAAGTTTAACTAAGTATACTATACACTGTTAAACTGAAATCTAATAGGGGATGAAAGACAATATTCATATTACCACATAGAAGTGTCATGAATTCTAATAGAAGCACAGTAAGGCTGAAAAAATCAAGTGTGTTTTCCACATCCTTCCAAAATGTAGATATGAGTCTCATAGCCTTTCAGAAACCCTTTGAAAGACATTGGTTCTGAAATACAACAGCTGACTCAAAAGTGTGAGGTGTAAACAAAATGCTACAGAAGAATGTCCAGAGCAAAGTCCACTTTGAGCCTGGTTGGACAGAACATTCTCATGATGATTTATGAGACATTTCTGTGAGCAACAAATATTGACCACATTCTCCAAATCAGAGAATTTACACCAAATTCTGAAATATTATTTTCCACATGAAAAACAGGAACTGCAGAAATTGTATGCAAACATTGATTTAGACTTACAAAAGTTCTTTGAATACATTAAATCAGTAATGAAGAGGTAAGGCTGAAAAGGAGGAGAAATAGTATCTAAGAATACCTCAGAAAAGTAGGAACAATGAAATTAAATTTATAAAGCGATATTCAAGATATCTAACTTGCATTGTGCATATTTTCCTTTTTCCTCTAAGCTTTGCTTGAAACTACATTTCATTTGAATTTATGTACAGTGCAAAAACTCTAGATATCAATGCTGATCCAAATCCATTTTGTTGTTTAGGTACGAGGCAATATTTCATTCAGACTTTGACTAGCTATACAGTTTTTTTATGTAAAATTTTCTCTATTTAGCTGAGCAATTTTAAATATAATATCAAAACCTAGAGTCATCCGCACTTTCAATTAGTTTCTCAGGTACCTTGACAGATGCAAATTGAAAGATCTCTAACGCTTCATGAATAACAAAAAAAAAAAAAAAAAAAACAAACCCCAAGACTGAATGTATATAAGCAAAAGTCTAAATTATAAATAATCTATGGAAACATATTTATGAATTCTATATGACACAATGTTTGTCAGGAATCAATTTCAAGTAATTGGTTCCACATAGGCCTGTAAAACTGGTATCTACTTCCCTGCTGACTTTGCACTCTTTTTATTATTCTTTTCCTGAGATTGGCAACTTTATTATATTGCTGTAATAGCAAGTTGTCTGTATGATTCTCTTAAGGCTTTGTAACTCTGACAAGTATATCTTCTTTAGTCCTTTTATAAATTAGTACATCATGCAGTATTTAACAGAACCAACTACCGTTGTCCTACTGAGAGATTTACACAGCAATGAGATGCTCATCTTCTTCACGTAAGTGTTACATCAACTACAAGGAGCCAGAATAGTCAGAGGGGAAGGAACTGGGCTCAGCACAGAGGCCAGTTCTAGAGCAGAGGGCACTGTGCAAAATGAGAAAGTTATCAACTTCCTGATCCCTACTTTATCAGTCAAACTTATATAATGATATATATAATGTTATAAACCATGTTTCTTTCCTCAAAGATTTAGATAGGCCATTTACCCACTTTGCATCCAGCTGTTCTCAGTTTTTGCAGTGCTAATTCTATTTTTTAACTCATTAGAGAGGACAACATAAGTAATAAAATCGAAAACAAAGCGCTCATAGAATTGTTATTCTCATCTCAGAGTAAGCTATATTTCGGGGGTTTTCTAACAAGACTCATGGTATATAACCTGCTTAATGGAAGATAACAAGTCCTTTTAACAAAATTTTAAGTTAATTTCTTTCTAAATAGATACTGTGCTTAATCTGCCTTTTTGTTCTTGTATTTATGTTTCCTGTTGCTTAAAGACTGATTTCTTGAGCTTTGCTTTTAAGATGCATAGCTGCTCTATCACTATGAAGAGTATAGGATATATAGCAGAATGTATTACATTTCAGAAACAGAAAAACATCAATTAATGCTTGAATAAGAGCATCCTTGAAAATGTGTATATTATATTGTCTTCAATAACATTTCTGCTCTTCTTGAAATACAACATCACTTTGTGAAACTGAATCTTCTTAAAAGTATTAGTAAGATGTGGTGAAAGTCTGGCCTAGATTCATACATTTCTCACATACATATTGACCGATACTTAAACTTCTTTATACTGATTCGTGGTGGGGTTGCTCTTTATGTGCGAGAGCAGCTACAATGCGTTGAGTTCTGTCCGGGGGCAGATGATGAGCGAGTTGAGAGTCTGTGGGTGAGAATTAAGGGGCAGGCTGGCAGGGGCGATACTGTTGTGGGGGTCTGTTACAGGCTACCGGATCAGGGTGAGGAGCCACCGGATGAGGGTGAGGAAGTTGACGAGGCCTTCTCTGGCAGCTGACCATTAATGTGCGAGAGCAGCTACAATGCGTTGAGTTCTGTCCGGGGACAGATGATGAGCGAGTTGAGAGTCTGTGGGTGAGAATTAAGGGGCAGGCTGGCAGGGGCGATACTGTTGTGGGGGTCTGTTACAGGCCACCGGATCAGGGTGAGGAAGTTGACGAGGCCTTCTACAGGCAGCTGAGAGCGGCCTCACAGTCACAGGCCGTGGTCGTCGTGGGGGATTTTAACTTCCCTGATGTTTGCTGGAAGGACTACTCAGCAACCCAGCCGCAGTCCAGGAGGTTCCTCCAGTGTATGGATGATAACTTCCTCATGCAAATGGTGGATGAGCCAACCAGGAGAGGTGCGCTGCTGGATCTCATCCTCACTAACAAGGAGGGTCTGGTTGAAGGAGTGAAGGTTGAGGGCTGCCTTGGTTGCAGCGACCATGAGATGGTGGAATTCAGGATCTTGTGTGGTAGGGCCAGTAGAATAGCAAGTAGAATTGCAACCCTGGACTTTAGCAGGGCAAACTTTGGCCTCTTCAAGCAATTGCTAGGGGAAATCCCATGGGCTAGGCTGCTTGAAGGTAAAGGGGCCCAAGATAGTTGGTTGACGTTCAAGGACTGCTTTTTCCGAGCTCAAGATCAGAGCATCCCGACACGTAGGAAGTCAAGGAAGAGGGTCAGGAGACCTGCGTGGCTAAATAGGGAATTGCTGGGTATGCTCAAGTGGAAGAGGAGAGTTTACAGGTCATGGAAGGAAGGGCTGGCCACTTGGGAGGAATATAAGGCTGCTGCTAGAGGATGTAGGAAAGCTGCTAGGATGACTAAGGCCTCCTTGGAATTAAAGCTGGCGAGAAGGGTCAAGGACAACAGAAAGAGCTTTTTCAAATACACGGCAGATAAAACTAACACCAGAGTCAATGTAGGCCCGCTGATGAACGGGACTGGTGCCCTGGTGACAGAAGATACAGAGATGGCAGAGTTACTGAATGCCTTCTTTGTCTCTGTCTACTCTGCCGGAGGCAGTCCTGAAGAGCCCTGTACCGCTGAGACCTCAGATGAAGACAGGTCAACGGAGCGGTTTGCCTTAGTCGATGAGGAATGGGTTAGAGACCAGTTGAGCAATCTGGACATCCATAAATCCATGGGTCCAGATGGGATGCACCCGCGGGTGCTGAGGGAACTGGCTGAGGTCATTGCTAGACCGCTCTCCATCATCTTTACCAAGTCTTGGGAAACGGGAGAGGTGCCTGAGGACTGGAGGAAAGCAAATGTCACTCCCATCTTCAAAAAGGGCAAGAAGGAGGACCCGGGTAACTATAGACCGGTCAGCCTCACCTCCATTCCTGGGAAAGTGATGGAACACCTTATCCTTGGTGCCATCTTAAGGCATATCAAGGATAAGAGGATTATGAGGGGCAGTCAACATGGCTTCACCAAGGGGAAGTCATGCTTGACCAATCTCGTAGCCTTTTATGAGGAAATAACACGGTGGATGGATGATGGCAGAGCGGTGGATGTGGTCTACCTTGACTTCAGCAAAGCATTTGACACAGTCTCCCACAGCATCCTTGCGGCTAAATTGAGGAAGTGTGGTCTGGATGATCGGGTAGTGAGGTGGACTGTGAACTGGCTGAAGGAGAGAAGCCAGAGAGTTGTAGTCTGTGGGGCGGAGTCTAGTTGGAGGCCTGTATCTAGTGGAGTGCCTCAAGGGTCGGTACTGGGACCAGTATTATTTAATATATTCATCAATGATTTAGATGAGGGAATTGAGTGTACTATCAGCAAGTTTGCTGATGACACTAAGATGGGAGGGGTGGCCAACACGCCAGAAGGCTGTGCTGCCATTCAGCGAGACCTGGACAGGCTGGAGAGTTGGGCAGGGAATAACTTGATGAAATATAACAAGGGAAAGTGTAGAGTCCTGCATCTGGGAAGGAACAACCCCAGGTTCCAGTATAGGTTGGGGAACGACCTGGTAGAGAGCAGTGTCGGGGAGAGGGACCTGGGGGTCCTAGTGGATGACAGGGTGACCATGAGCCGACACTGTGCCCTTGTGGCCAAGAAGGCCAATGGCATCCTGGGGTGTATTAGAAGGCAGGTGGTTAGTAGGTCGAGAAAGGTCCTCCTTCCCCTCTACTCTGCCCTGGTGAGACCCCATCTGGAATATTGTGTCCAGTTCTGGGCCCCTCAGTTTAAGAAGGACAGGGACCTGCTGGAGAGAGTCCAGCGCAGGGCAACTAAGATGATTAAGGGAGTGGAGCATCTCCCTTATGAGGAAAGACTGAGGGAGCTGGGTCTCTATAGTTTGGAGGAGATTGAGGGGTGACCTTATTAGTGTATATAAATATATAAAGGGGGAGTGTCACGAGGATGGAGCCAGGCTCTTCTCAGTGGCAAACAATGATAGGACAAGGGGCAATGGGTGCAAACTGGAACAGAAGAGGTTCCACTTAAACTTGAGAAGAAACTTCTCAGTGGGAGTTACAGAACACTGGAACAGGCTACCCAGGGAGGTTGTGGAGTCTCCTTCTCTGGAGACATTCAAAACCCACCTGGACGCGTTCCTGTGTAACCTTATCTAGGTGTTCCTGCTCCGGCAGGGGGATTGGACTAGATGATCTTTTGAGGTTCCTTCCAATCTCTAACATACTGTGATACTGTGATACTGTGATTTGCAGACGAGGAAATTTGGGGGGTTCATTAGTATTGAAAGTGTAATTCAGCTACCCAAAAGACTGAAAGATCTCTAATTTTTGATGACACAGAAACTACATTTAGAGTTTCAAAGTTCTACAAGTAATTGAGCAAATTTACAGGAAAGAAGCATTTATACAGAGCTTTCCATCTTCTTACCTATCTCCTTCCAGGGCTACAGCCAGGGCTATACCTGCTTAATCATACCAAAATAAACTGTTTTTTCACTATTGGCTTTTTGTGCAGAATTTATCCTCCTTCCTGCCAAAGATCCCATGCTCTCTAGTAACCATAAAAGCTACTTTAACAAAACTGAGTATGATTGTTCTGAATATAGTGCAGTTTATATTTTTCTCTGCATTTAGTTCAGCCCTGAAAAAATAAGACTAATAAAAAAAAATTCAAAAAAATTACTTCATTTGCTGTCATTTCTCGACAACAAACTTGTAGGAAACAATCAAAAAACCAACCAAACAAAAAAACTAAACACCACAAAACCAAAAAAAAACCAAACAACAGAGAGTAAATTAAAAACTTATTTAACTAATTAATATCTGATTCTTTATAACCTTTTCAGGTGAGATCTGTGATCTGTGGTGTTTGACATGCCTACTTTCTGCATGCTATATCAACATTTGCATTCTTAGCAGAATTGGGATTGAAAGCTCTTTATAAACTGCTTTCTTCATATCAAGACCTGTCCCCTTGATTTATATCCCGGATTCAGGGCCCTTTAAATGAGATCCTGCCTTATTGTGAGACCATCATTTCCATGGGGAAAGCATATGAACATTTGAATATATAAACATACATTAATGTGAATTTCTGAGCTTTTTTTTTTTTTACTTTCATGTTTCCTTCAAACAAATAAGTATAATAACCTTTTTCTTTTTTCTCCTTTAAAAAACCTGTATTAGAATCAGAAGAACCTGAATCCAAGAATGCCTATCAAAGTTTTAACATTAACACTGCACAGATATATGTATGATTCAGGAAACTTTCTATGTCTGGTTTTGATGAAAATTTTGCTGACAGAATTTCCAGAATAGTAAGGTTCTGCACAGGTCAGATAACAAAACAATTTGCTGGAAGAGTGTGGGAAAATCAAGAATCTGGGTTGATGAAGGTCCTTGAAACTGGATCTTTCAACTCATGCAGGAACTAGAGTAATTCAGATATTCTCTATGACTTCTTATGTCTTTCTGTTTCCACCAGAATGTGAAACCTCTCTTGGTTTGGCTCCTCTGTCTTCTATACTCATGTGTACTTTGTTGTCTACATTTGAGCATTTTTCCTCCAGGACTCAAAGGCCTGCCTGTTGAGTATTATAACTTTATCAAATGGGATTTGTTTTGGAAAACTTCTTTCCCTCCATTGTTTCTCCAGTGGATTCAATTGCACCATCATTCCTTCCTTACCTGGAACACATAAAATACTACAACTTTTACCAGTCAAAGTGTGCTTCTGTTAGACTAATTTTTTTCTTCAACTGATTAATTTCATCTAACTTTGTGTAACTTAACTCAAGATATTCCAATAAAATGCATGTAAACAACATGTTTATATACGTATGACTCATACTTCCTTTTTTCATAACTCAGCAGTATATATATGTATGACTCATACTTCCTTTTTTCATAACTCAGCAGTACACTTTTAAATTTATGCATACATACTTCATACTCTTAGTTTTTGCTTAAATTACTTGTTCCTTCGGGCAATTATTTTTTTAAATCTTGCACTAAATGAAGTGACCACTATCGTCAACTTGTTCTTACTGTATTTTCAATGATCCTAAAATGACAGGCAAGCAAAGAAAGTACTATCCACTTATGGTACATATAAGGCTATGTGGGGGGTACTGCAAACAAACTGGAGGCATGCAAGTAAGCAGCTTTGCAGAAAGTTCTATTAAAGACTGAATAGATTATTCTTATGGTTAAGACTAAAATGTGTTTCATAACTTTTTAATAATGTTACATTGTGGACTGTAGTTATCTTCCTTTGAAGACAAACAGCTTTTCAATCACTTTGTGCACTGCAAGCATTCCAGCTCTGAGCCCAGTACCAATTACAAGCAAAGAAGAATAACTTCGTCTTTTTCACATGTGCTGCTTTCATTTAAAAAGTCATTTCAAGTGGACTAATGCCAACATTTGTACCCTGCGGACTTCTTCAGCACATTCACAGACGTCTGCCAGAGACTAAAAATTTATACAGGGGCCCATTCACTGGTTTGGGGCCATACTCAGCACAATATCGAGCCACTGAGTGGCCAACTAACTTCACTACCAGCATCCCTTATTAATGTTAGATGTAAATGAGTTCCTCAAAAGCTGGAAATGCCTGTATCATATGTGAGACTTGTTTCAAACTGCATAAGAAAAAACCAGAGAGAATCCTGTGAATGGATTTCACAGAGAATACCATCCTGTGGTGGGAACACTTAAATTCAGCTTAGCTATACAGAACAAGATTTACACATCCTGTCAGAAGCCACCCAAAGCTGAAATGTCCTCATCACCTAACAACAGGTGTGCCTCCAAGCAAGCTCTCAACTGTACAGGAAGAATGTGAGAGAAAAATTAGAATAGCTCTGGCCCAGGGCTCTACTCTTCCACAGAAAAGCAGAAAATTCCCAGATGCTTCTTTGAAGCAGTAGGTACCTTCTCTCCTGACATTAATGTGAGTGAAAACTGGAGCTTACACTAGTCAAATATCTTTTAGTTGTCCATTCATATACCTGAGTCCTCACACAGGAACTGCCTTCTGCAAAACAGGTAATTACCAGTGGGAAACCAAATCTCTCTTTTCCCAGAACCCAGAATCTCCTTTCCTGGTCTGTTTCCTTCCTGCTTATCCTTGCCAGCAAAGAAAAGTGAAATGAGTGGATGGTTGGATGTTAACCAAAGGCCACAAATGGCTGGAGGTGGTCAGCTGGTCAGTAATTTCAAGGACCTCCCTCCAACTTTTGCTGCTCCAGTTTTGTTTTCTTCTTTTTTTAATCCAGTTTACTGCTTCTCTTAACACTCCTGCCTGAGGTCAAGAACTACGTCAATGTCTCTTTTTCAGGGTATAATCTGAACAGTTGCTAATAACTTTATTCCTGAAATGGAACTGCTCCTGAATTAGAAGAAGGTGACATAATTCTTCTAAGAACACTAAAACACACCACAGGGAGTGGGGGAAGAGGGAGAGCTACATAAGCTAAAACATAACATTCTTAACATAATTGAAGCCCACATTCTGCTGTCAGAAATTTGCATTATGCTCCCATTTGACTTTAACCAGATCCCACTGGTTAAATGAGAATTACACCATTAGCTTAAGATCAGGTCCATTGACTTCAGAGAATGTAAGTCCCTGACATATGACAGCCAGAGGAAGACAAACTTACAGAACACCAAAAAAAGCCAAGTAAATATAAATTAATATCTGCATAATCTTTCAGATATGCAAATTTAAATTGCACAAATATTTAAACTATGCTTATTTTTTATATTAAATGATCCTGGTGGTATAGAGATGATTTGCATTTGAGCCTTTGAGATGGAAGAGTGCTGATTTGTAATAAAGGAACATATGTTCTGAAATAACTGTGTGAGTTATATGATACCAAATACATAAATTGTATTACATAAAACCAGTTTTAAATGTCCCCAATTTAGTTTGTGACATTTTATGTATGATAATGGAATTGATGCAGATTCTAAAATTATACATTAAAAAACTGATTGCAGTTTCTTTTGCAGCTTACACTGAGAAAAATTTATTGAAGCGCACCAACCAGCCCAGAAGAACCCACACCAGATTCTTTTGTTTTAATGATACGCCTCTTTCATTAACAATTGTCAAAATCAAGTACCTTTCCTATTCTTCTGACTGGACCAGATAATTTCTTTGTTTTCCTCTACCATCTTGTCAAGCGCACCAAATTAAAACTTTGTGCACTTGTACTTCAGGGTTGTTTTTTTTTTTCACATTCTTATTATGTTCTTGTAGCACTTAGAATATCACCTGTCATCACTTTCCATTAACACCTACATCTAATTTCATTTGCCAGCTTGTACCACAAATGTTTCTCTGTTTTCCTCTGTGAGAGTTACCCACAGGTTTTCTTCTATTAGCTGATCTGCAAAGCTGCTTTAATTGTTCCATGAAAACATTGCTCCAGAGTGCCCAAAGGAACTTCTTGTCCAGGTGATAATAATTAGAATGAATAAGAGCTATAATTGCCATGCAGTGCCTCAAATTGCATTCGAAAGACTTTTTATGAAAACATCATGAAGAAAAGGACGAGTAAAGAGTTGAATCGACCTTATGAGCTGCAGTGAAGTAAAAAAAAAAAAAAACTGGAAGAAAAAAAAGAAAAAAGAACACACTAAAATTTAGTCTTTTAAAAAGCATTCCTCATTTTCTGTTTTTCTAATTACATCTCTGATTGGCTACATATACACAATGACAGCAACTGTGATTGGCTGCATACTCACTTCTGCTTTATTGTCTTTCAAACTCATATCATCATACAATTATCTTAGTAAGTTAATGCTTTCAGTGAAAGTGGAACAGATACACCATTATCTACGATTGATCAATGTGTAGCATAGAATTATGGAATTATAGACTATTTAGGCTTGAAAGTACCTTAAGATAACCTAGTTCCAACCCCTGTCATGGTTGCGGACACCTCACACTAAACCATGTCACCCAAGACTCTGTCCAACCTGGCTTTGAACACTGCCAGGGATGGAGGATTTACCACTTCTTTGGGCAACCCATTCTAGTGCCTCACCAACCCCACAGTAAAGAACTTCTTCCTTACATCTAACCTGAATTTCCCTTGTTTGAGTTTGAACCCATTAGCCCTTGTCCTACCACTACAGTTCCTAATTTAGTCTCCCTCTCCAGTATCCTTGTAGGCCTCTATCAGATACTGGAAGGCTGCTATGAGGTCTCCCCGCAGCCTTCTCTTCTCCAGGCTGAACAGCCCCAACTTTCTCAGCCTGTCTTCATGCTGGAGTTGCTCAAGCTCCTTTATCATCCTTGTGGCCGTCCTCCAGACTTGCTCCAGCAGCTCCATGTCCTTCTTATGTTGAAGACACCAGAACTGCACATAATGTAATCTAAAGTATATAGTTGTCCTTGGTTCTCAGTTTTCTGAGAATATTTTTTGCAATGCATATTTACTTGGAATCTTCTGTACTGGTGAAAACACTCACCCAGTGCATTGGAAGGAGTGGTGAAAGGCTCTTGACCGTTTCATGATTTATCTAAATAGGTATGTGTCCTGGGTTCAGCAGTAGCAGTCATTTTTCTCCTTCTTGATAGCTGGTGCAGTTCTGTGCTTTGACTTTCAGCCTGGGAACAGAGCTGGTAACAACGATGTTTTGGTTTGGCCAAGGACTTTGTGAGCCTCATGCTCTGCCAGGGAGGAGGGGAAGCCGGGAGGAAGCAGAGACAGGACACCTGACCCAAACTGACCAAAGAGGTATTCCATACTGCAGCACATCATGCCCTGGAGGTAATTGGGAGTTACCCAGAAGGGCTAGAGAGACTGCAGGGTTGGAGGGGGTATTGGTTGGTGCTTGGTTTGTCTGGGGGGTGAGTTACTGGTTGGCTGGTAGTGAGGTGCTGCATTCTTTTCCCTTGTTATTTCCTTTATCATTACTATTATTGGTGGTAGCAGTAGTGATTTGTGTTATACCTTAGTTACTAAACTGTTCTTATCTCAACCCGTGGGAGTTGCATTCTTTATGATTCTCCTCTCCGTCCCTCCGGGAGTAGGGGGAGGGCAAGAAGAGGGGAGTGAGTGAACGAGCTGCCTGACTGTGTTTAAACCACAACAGTATGTTAAATTAAAATATATAAATTAAATTATGTAAATTATTTCTTTAAATGAAATTTTAACAATTTTAAGAAGTTTTAAAGGACACACTACAGAGGAGCTTTAATTCAGAATTAAATCTTGAAAGAATGATAACAGGTATCTCCTTTATAGTTGAACTGTGCAACCAGTAACATTGATTTAATGTATACTGCATAATGTTTGTCGGAGTGGGAGTCGGGCCCGGAGTAACGACGCAACCTCAATATGAGTATGATCGTTCTCCTTTATTGTTTGCATACACAGTGTTTATATAGGATTCCAAATAAGCCACGCTCCTAAAGCAAAGCTATCATTGGTCCCCAACAACTGTTCACGCGCCTGTCTATACATAGCTATTGGCTAAGCTAAGTTTTACACACATATCTCTGCAACAGCAGGGTGCATGCCTTGTGATAAGAGGTGGATTCCTTGTGGCCAGCAAGCTCCTGTTTCAGCATTCTGCTTACATTTCTTCGACTCCAGGCCTCCCCGGCTCAGCTGAGTCAGAGAGTTGTGCAGGCCCTCGTGAGAATAACCATTGCTCCACAATATTAATGGGATCAATATAATTAGAAACAGTGGAACTGGCTAGTGCTGTTATTACTCAACACAGCTTTATATTTTATCTCAAGGATCATTTCTTGCCTGTGCTAGGCATAACCAGCACATATCAGTACCTTATTCAAGACCTGTCATAATAGAGCCTTCCATATGCTCTAGAGTTTTTTCATCTTTCATATTGTACTTTCTTATGAGACAAATCTCTGTGTATTCATCATTACTAAAACCAGTTGCAATAGAACAGTTAAGTTTAGGTTGTTGGTACTGCTCATGCAGTTATTCAATCTACTTCTAAACCAAATGATTTGCAAGTGACACCTCAAATACCTTAAAATCTGTACTCCTCCACCGTATATTGTATTTTTTTTAATATTTGTAAATTTTTTACTTCTCATTTAGTTCTCAAAAGGCAAAAACTTCTCTTAACCTAAGCCATGTTAAAGAAAGACAAAGAACAGAAGTACCATGTATATTTTCAGCTTAACACTAGTCACACACCAGTTTAACAGACCTTTAATTTGTAAGTGCATCAAGCTAATTGTCAGAAATAGGCACCCTTTTGTGGCTCTTTCAATAGACTGTACTCCAAGGTTCTCAGCAATTAATGTCTTTTGCAGGATGATTCTCTCAGAGAATGGGAGTAAATTGTTTGAAAAATATTATCGATTTCAGCTTGATTGCACTTCATTCAGCTATCTTGTGATCTTCAGTGGTGGTTTTAAAGGATAATGCCCTGTATCATTCATTTTTTTATTTTTTGGTTTCTGTAAGCAATCAGGCAAGAAAACATAATCAAATTTCTTAAGAAAATGTGAATTACTCAAATAATTTAGGGGTTTTGTTTTGTGTTGCTTCATCAAAGTACCACTGTTGATGTTAGCAGGTAGATATGTTTCAGAAAGGTTTGGTTTTGTGTATGTCTTTTAAAAATAAAAGGAAATGGAAGTTTATTTACATTACTTTGCTTTGTTGTTTTTTTATTATTATTTCAATGTGTGTTATATTTTCATTACAATTTTGACAGTAGCTAGTCAGCAAATCAAGCAGGTATGTACATTATTTTCTTAACAGATAAATAGTCAAATGAGAAAAATTTCATATGTACTGACTTTGTACTTTTGTCTTCAGGTGTATCACTTAAAATGTAAAGCATATATTTGCAGAACATTAACAAAATATTGTTTGAATACCTAATCAAGCATTACCTTAAGATTATTTTTTTTTAATTGATAAAGACATCTGCAGTATATTTAAGATCCATTTGAATTTTGCAGGAACTCACTAATGTGAGAGTATGGTCATAATGACCATATATAAATGAACCAGCAGGCACAGTAAATTCAAAGTATTTCCATGAATATGAAGTTGAGCTGTTTCCACATTTTGTTGTAGTTGCTCAGATATCTCCTAAGCTGTTCTAGTTCAAGGATGTTCATCTCCCTATACTGCAGTAATATCTTGCAATGTCAGCAAAGCAAAATGCTTCATGCTGTGATAAGATTGACTTAGGAGGTTTTTGGCATTTTGCAGGTTCTCATAGGCACCATAGCAAGTTAAAAAATGAAAGACTAGCAAGAGGTCTGGATGTTTGTGAAGTTTTAACAGCTTTTGTTTCTGTGTATGTGGGTGTACACAGATCACCACTTCTCATCAAGCTTCATTACAAATAGGTATTACTCACAGACAGGCCAATTTCTTTCATGCCTGAAACAAGATTGGGAAACATACTGCCTGCCATATGTGTGAAGCCTAGGAGCTTGTCTAACTAAACAGCTTAAGCAGAACTTATTTAATATTAATTAAAAATATTACTAATAGACATTTTAAGCATCAGGAACAGAGGTTTAAATAGTTTTTTGAAAATATTATTTCTGTACACCGCCTATCTAAACCCTTATTTCACATGCTTTTTCCCTTATAGTGCAGAATCTGGATCTAAAATGGTGCCATATGATACTAAAACAATAATGTTTCATACCACCAAACAATAAATTTACTGAAAATATTTCCTATAATCACAGAATCATAGAATGCTTTTGGTTGGATGAGACCTTAAAGCTCACCCAGTTCCAACCCCTTGCCACAGGCAGGGACACCTTCCACTAGATGATATTGCTCAAAACCCCATCCATCCTTACAGGGATGGGGAAACCACAACTTATTTGGACAACTTGTTACAGTGTATCACCAACCTACAGTGAAGAACTTCCTAATAGATAATCTCAATCTCCCCTCTTCCAGTTTAAAGCCATTCCCCTTGTCCTGTTGCTACATGCCCTTGTAAAAAGTCCCTCTTCAGATTTCATTAGGCAAAGGAAACTGCTCTAAGATATCCCTGTAGCCTTCTGTTCTCCGGGCTGAAGAAACCCAACTCTCTTGGTTTGTCTTCCTAGGAGAGGTGTGCCAACCCTCTGCTAATCTTCATGACCTTCCTCTGGGCTTGCTCCAACTTTAAGCTGGAGAAGAATAAGGAAAATAAATACTATTCTGTATGTAAAATGATGTATTTATTCTTTAAACAAACCTAAAAATGTTTTGCTTAAAATTAAAGCTGTTAGAACAGCAGAAGGGAAAAAGGAGAGAAGCAGAGAGGAGAGGAAAGGAGAGGAGAGGAGACCAGACCAGATCAGACCAGACCAGAGATGAGAGGAGACAAGTGGAGACAAGAGGAGACAAGAGGAGACAAGAGGAGAGGTGAGAACTGTTAGTTTTATGAACTGCAAAAGATAGACGTACACAGCTTTTCTGGGTAACCAACAGAATATTGAGGATGTTGAAAAAACAGTGAAATCTTCAAAAGTTTTCACATCAATGACACTGTTTAGTGACATGGATGATAATTTTTAAACTAGGATTTTTCATGTGTTCTTGATGCTTTTTGCTACCCACTTTCTAATACTACATTCATCTTTTTTCTTTTCTTCTTAAGCAGTTCTGTCACTGCTTTTTTTATTCTTTATTTTCTCCCTTTTCCCTTCTCTTCATAAATACAGATAATGGATATTATTTTAGTATAAGGAAGAGCTTACCTGAAAGCCTCACATACATTTCCATTTCAGTAAACCCTACAAATAACTATCCCTACTTATAAAGCACACTGAAGTAATGAAATTGGGAGTGCTAGGGTAGATGTAGCAGCAGAAGTAATGCTTGTAAGAGCATTCAAAATAGTGAGAGTTTGAATAGTTTTTTGTGTTTCCATTACTGAAAGAATATTTGCTTATTATCATTCTCTTTGTAAAATAGACTCTCGACTACTGATCACAATGAGCAGATGACAACAGAGACCAAGGCCCTCCTTTAATTTCTTTTACCTGTACTGAGATAGCATATATACAGATGTAGATTAAAATAGTTGTGTTGGCTTTAGCAAAACACAGTTGAAATACCAATTACCATTGTCGGCACAAATATTAACACAGAGCATAATCCAAGAACTCAGACTGATTTTTTTGCTGGGATCCATGGCATGCTCTGCCTGATTTGCCTTTAAAAAATAAAACCTTGTCTCTGTCTAGTAAAACAGACTAAAGTGATGCAGAATGATACTTCACCTCTGCTGTGCTGGCATCAGAAAGAAAATGCAAAACCACAATGGGCAGCAGCTGGGATTCACTGTTTTTTCCAAAAGCACAGCTTCCAAAGAATGTTGCAGGAGAGAAGCTTCAGCCCTGCATCTAGGATGACCACAGTAATGATGAAAATACTTCTACCATTTTCAGTTGGCTGACCAAGACCTTGGTTTTTTGGCATACTGTTCTTAGCAAACTGTTAAAAAAAGGCCAGAATAAATCCACTGAAATAAGGGCAGCTGAAGGTGCATTCTGGAGTTCCGCAAGTTTCCTTCAATTTAATTGTACCCAAGGGCATCAAACACATTTTGCAGAAAGAGATGAATCTTACTATGAGGCATGGACTATTAGTTTGCATATAACATAGAACAGTTACGATGCAAAGGGACCTTAATATCATCTGGTTCCAACCCCCTGCCATGGACAGGGACATCTCACCTAGACCATGTCACCAAAGGTTCTGTCCAGCCTAGCCTTGAACACTGCCAGGGACAGAGCATTTACCAGTTCTTTGGGCAACTCATTCCAGTGCTTCACAACCCTCACAGCAAAGAACTTCTTCCTAACATCTAACCTGAACTTCCCCTATTTTATCTTAAGCCTGTTACCCCTTGCTACAATCTCTGATGAAGAGTCCCTCTCCAGCATCCTTATAGGCCCCCTTCAGATACTGGAAGGCTGCTACGAGGTCTTCACGCAGCCTTCTCTTCTCCAGGCTGAACAGCCCCAACTTTCTCAGCCTATCTTCATATGGGAGGTGCTCCAGCCCCTGATCACTTGTTTTATAAAAAAAAAATCCTCAAAAGGTGAAATCCTAAACAATCTGACTATATAATGAGTAATAAAAAGATGTACCCACGCTCAACCTATGCACCTAGATCCAGCAGTAGCAAACCTTATTAAACTTCAATTTAATCCCCTGACAAAATCTTCATATGTGACTTTTATAAGTATACAGGTTTTCAATGAATGTATGGAGAAATTCAGTGAGACTGGATTCCTCTTTCCTTATGTTTCTTTGAAAACTTCAGTCAAAATAAAACCAGACCAAATCCTGGTCTCACAAACCCCCAAAAGAACCCACAACAATCAAACAAAAAAATCAAATCCTCTATCTCTGCATGCTTGTCTATGACCCTGAATAAAACAAACCAATTAACTGTGGCAGAGTCACTGTCTCTCAGCTGAATGCTGTATCACTAATGAGGAGCAGAGTGCAAAATCCACACATGAGAGAATTTTTTTCATGTGGTCACTCAATATTTTCCTAAATTAGATCCAAAGAAATGCCAAGCAGTAATGCTTTTTCTGGGTTATTGCTTTTGTTCAGTCCTTGCTGTATGCTCCTGTCCCAAATAGTCCTTCTGTGAGTTCAGACTGCTGTTTCACTTTCTGTTGCTGTGCAGCTAATAACTTGCTGGACTAGCGAAGCCTTGGGGCTTTGTCCCTGTTCTCCATTCACATCACATTGTTTCATCACAGTTATTTTTCTCTTTTTGCTAGCATGTATTAATTTCTTTATTATAATTTCTCCCTTTACTCTTTGCCTTCTGTGTGGTCAGTTGGATTGCTTGTATTCTTTTGTTTCTTCAGTGCAACACATGAAAATTTTGTCCATCATTAGGACTCCAAAGTAGACAAAGTTTTCTGATTCAAATATAAAGAGTGGGAGAGAAATGGACACAGCAAGAATGCAAACTGGTGGGTCATTGTTTTGTTGTTTGTTTTTTTTTTCATTTCTGGGTTTAAAATTAAAAGAAATAGATATTGTTTACAATTATCTTAATATGTTTCTTTTAAAAGAAAAAAAATCTTTGGAATGCACATAAATGCATTCCAAACTTTTAGCACTAGTTTTTTTTAACTTATGTTGGTTTATATATGTAATGAAATGTTAGGAAGAGGTATAAGCCTAAAAGCTTTGTTTCAAAAATTCAAAAGCAAATATCCCAACATTCCAAAATGGAAAATTTTTGTTTTAAAATGTTCAGATTTTATATCTCCATGTTGAAATGATTTGCTTTTCACTTTGCCCAAATTAGTTGCAAATCTTTATTGCTTTAATTCCCTAAGGAACTAATTTATACAAAACTTGCTGTTCATTACTTTTGTCACAGATCTTCAAGAGGATAATACAGAAAAATAACAATGATAATTATCTGTCACAAATAACATGCTGTTTAAAACCCCTTTTTATAATATTCCTAGAAATAATTTATTTTTTTATCAAAATCAGACATATTGGCATCCTAGAATACAAAAAAGTTGTACAGAGTTTGATTATATTAAATGTCTGATTTAAAGAAATACTAGGCCTTCATTTTTCATGAGCACCTATTTTTTTGGTGGTTTTTGTTTTCTATAGAAAATATCTTCTGCTCAAGATTCATTATACCAAGAAAAAACCCTAAAGAAAAAAAAATAGGTGCCAAAATAATGGTCATTACTGAGAGCTGTTTTATTGGTAGTTGAAAGAAATGTTTTACTTCTTACTGTCTAAAAAGACATGTCTTTCCCCCAAAATAACAGATTGCAGTTATTTCAGAAATTTGAGAAATGAAAAACATTAAAACCTTTTTTGACTTCCAAATAAAACATTTCTCTCTCTACAAGTCCCTTTGTCTCCATGTCAAGGCAATCAAAGGTTGATCCAGAAGTAATTATATGTCTTTATACATTAATGACTGCACTTTTATCAGATTTTTTTGATAAACACTATATATGATATGTTGTATTTTTATTTTTTTAAGGAACCTCTTCCAATTTAGAATTAATCATAAATGCACGTATTTGGAAGAGAAAAGGTATGTGGTATTTTAAAATGCAGAATTTCTGGGAGAAAATTTTGGACTGTTTTCTGGACCTGAAGCTAAAATGGGAGGTGCTGTATTTTAAATGTATTTCATATATATATATATACATATATATGTTTGAGAGCAAAAAAAAACTCAAATTGAAACAAAGAAAAAAAAAAAATCTGTCTCATTGGCCTCTAAGACATTTCTAACATCTTTCTTAGACAGGAAAAGCTGATAAAGTGTATGACACTTTTTTATCTTAAATGGTACTAGGAGGATTCTTTCTTTTTTAAAAACTTGCTGGCCTTTACAAATTATGTTTATATCAGGAAGGTCAAAGAACCAGAAAAAAAAATGTCCTCAGACTGTTTCTGGGATTTATGTGCATATCTAATCAACCTTCAATTTCTAGCTAACCTAAACATATTGAGCTTCTGTTTCTTGTATGATGTCAGAAATGTACTTGAATGTTTTGACCTGGTATCAGTTCTTAGGCAACATAAGCTATATATTTTTGTAAATGGCCAATGTCCACAAGTCAAAACAGCATAGTTGGAGCGACAAAAATGTGGAAACAGTTTTACCAGGAATCATCAAAGTCATTAAATTTGACTTAGAATAATTACTCTTTGAATACCTCCTTCTAGTTTACCTGTTGTCTAAAAAAAGGAAGCTGAAGACATATCTTCCTCTTCCCATGAGAGAATCCTCATCACTATTTTTAAATTATTTTAAGATGCATAAAAATAAGTAGCAGGTGTCATAAAAAGGATACATGAAACTGTATTTTTTTTCTTTTTTTTTTTTTTTAAGATAAGGTTGCCTATAAAACCTCAAAGTTAGAGAACAGCAAATAGAAAAACAGGATACTAGGCTGTGTCAGAGAACTGTTCCCATTACTGGCATGTACGGGAAGTAGATGCTGTGGACATATAGTGCTGTCAATTAGTTCTATTAAGTTGATACCTCTGTTTTCAACTTAGATATAGCTTAGTACTGAGAATTATGATCTCATTGCAGGAATAGGTGTCTGCTTCCACTGGATTTTGTCAAATTCTGGTTAAATATCAAAGACTGTGAAATTTTATGATTTTTATCTATCCATATATTCTGACAATCGTGAATAGAAGAAATAACACACTGAAATTATGTACTCTGCAAATTGTTGGATTGAAATTGTTGCCTTTGGGAACTTAATTTATCTAATTGACAGTCTTAAGAATTTTGGAAAGGTAGCTGACAACCTACTGTATCCCTGCAAGGCACTACAGGAAGATCGATGAAACTGTATAGTCATCAGAACCAAATATTTCTGGCAAAGCTGACAAATCCACTTTACTCAGGTCCACAGCTAGATGGGTATATAAGAAGTAATGTTGTTTTCTTATGTTAAGCTGTATCCTAAAACTTAATCAAGATGTAAATGGACTTATTCCAACACTGGAATTATAACCAAAGTCACTACAAGACAGATAATATTGACATAGCTACAATTACAGACATAATTTGGTTATTCAGAGCACAGGTCTATATTCCTAGCTTAAGATTGATCTGCCACATGATGAAACATGTCTTTCTCTTTTTTTACCAGTGAATGTTTCTAGCCATCCAGTGGTTGCTTCCACCATGATAAGCACATGGCACTTGCCTTGGCAGGTTGGTTGGAGTGTAATATAATCAATTTGCCAGGCCTCCCCACATTTGTACTTCGGCCATTGTCCTCCATACCAAAGAGGCTTTAACCGTTTAGCTTGCTTAATTGCAGCACATTTCACACTCATGAATAACCTGGCCAATAGTGTCCCTTGTTAAGTTCACCCCTTGATCACAATCCCATCTGTACATTGCATCTCTGCCCTGATGGCCTGAAGTGTCATGGGTCTACCAGGCCAAAAATAATTCACCCTTATGTTTCCAATCTAAGTCCATCTGAGCCACTTCAATCTTAGCAGCTTTATCCACCTCTTGGTTGTTCTGGTGCTCCTCAGTGGCCTGAATCTAGGGTACATGAACATCTACATGGCGTACCTTCATCACTAGGTTCTGCACCCAGGCAGTGATATCTTGCCACAGTGCAACAGCCCAGGTGGGTTTACCTCTGCATTGCCAGTTGCTCTGCTTCCATTGTTGCAGCCATCCTCAATTGGGCATTTGCCACCATCCATGAATCGGTACAGAGATAAAGTAGTGGCCACTTTTCTTGTTCAGCAGTGTCCAAGGCCAACTGTATGGCTTTCACCTCATCAAACTGACTTGATTCACCCTCACCTTCAGCAGTTTCTGCAACTTGTTGTCGAGGACTCCATGCAGCTGCCTTCCATCTCCGATGCTTTCCCACCATACAGCAGGACTCATCAGTAAACAGGACATACTGTTTTTTGCTTTCTGACAGTTTATTACATGGTGGGGTCTCTTCAGCACACATCACCTCCTCCTCTGGTGACATTCAAAAATCTTTGCCCTCTGGACAGTCTATGATGACTTCTAGAATTTCTGGATGACTGGGATTTCCTATTAGAGCTCGTTGTGTAATTTGTGCACCCCACTTACTCCATGTAGCATCAGTTGCATGATGTGTAGAGGAGCCCCTGCCTTTGAACATCCAGCCCAGCACAGCCAACTGGGGTGCCATGAGGAGCTGTGCTTCAGTGTGCCAATCACTTCTGAAGCCACCCGAGCTTCGTCATAGGCTGCCTGTATCTCTTTTTCAGTTGGGGTTTAGCTGGCCTCAGATCCTCTGTATCCCCGACTCCAAAAGCTGAGGGGTTGACATTGAGCCTCCCTGGAGCTTTCTGCCAGAGGCTCCAGGTAGAGCCATTCCCTCTGGCTGCGGTGTAGAGCACATTTTTTACATCTGGCCTGGTCTGAACTGGTCCAAGGGCTATTGCATGAACTATCTCTCGTTTAATTTGCTCATTTAATTGTTGTTGCTCAGGGCTCCATTTAAAATCATTTTTCTTCGAGGTCACGTGATAGAGAGGGCTTACAATCAAACTGTAATTTCTGATGTGCATTCTCTAGAACCCCACAGCACCCAAGAAAGCTTGTGTTTCTTTCTTACTAGTTGGTGGAGACATTGCTGTTATCCTGCTGATCACATCTGTGGGGATCTGACGACGTCCATCTTTCCATTTTATTCCCAAAAATTTAATCTCCTGTGAAGGTCCCTTGACCTCTACTCCTTTTTATGGCAAAACTGGCTTTCAGCAGGATTTGGATTATTTCCCTCCCTTTCTTAAAGGCTCTTGCTGTATCGCCTCACTTTGGGCACCTAAAAGAACTGTTGTGGTTTAAGCCCAGTCGGCAACTCAGCTGCGCAGCTGCTCGCTCACTCCCACCCCCACCACTCCTTCCTTCCCCCCCACTCCTGGAGGGATCGGAGGAGAATCAAAAGAATGTAACTCCCATGGGCTGAGATAAGAACAGCCCAGTAACTAAGGTATAACACAAACTACTACTGCTACCACCAATAATAATAGTGAGAAAGGAAATAACAAGGGAAGAGAATACAACTGCTCACCACCTGCCAACCAGTACCCAGCCTGACCTGAGCAGTGATCTAGCCCTTCTGGGTAACTGTCCCCAGTTTATATACTGGGCATGACGAGCTGTGGGATGGAATACCTCTTTAGTTAGTTTGGGTCAGGTGTCCTGTCTCTGCATCCTCCTGTCTTCCCCTCCTCCCTGGCAGAGCATGAGACTCAGAAAGTCCTTGGTCTGAGTAAGCATTACTGAGCTGCAAATAAAATCATCAGTGTTAACAGAGATGTTCCCAGGCTGAAAGTAAAACACACAGCACTGCACCAGCTACTAAGAAAGAGAAAAAAAAAGTGACTGCTACTGTTAAACCCATTACAGTCTGTCATAAAATAAATAAAATAAAGTGGTACTTTATCTTAGAACACTAATACAAAAACCACACACATGTATATGTATATTTTAGTGCGGATGCACTGATAAAAATAAGTTATTTCAGAACTATGTATTGGTGTAAAATGCAAAACTCAGGGGTATTGTGAAACAATTCCAGCTGTAGACATCTAGTTCTAGTAATCTTTAAAAAAAACAGTTGTTTGGTATCCACTGTTTCTCTCAAACATATTTGAAATTTCTTATCAGAAGCCCATTAGAGTCTTCTTCCATTTTCTTTAAAAAATAAACCTGCATCTTCAGAAGTAATATACAAGCTAAATTAAAGAAAACAAATTTCCAGAAATACCCAAGAATGTCATAAAATGTACAAAACTCCAAGAAAAGAAAAAATGGTTTCCTGAAATCTTGGCATACTCAGATTATGTGAGTATAAGTTAATGTTCTCTCTATTCCTATCTATCCTGATTTCAGCTGTAACATTTATTTTTCTTCCTAGTAGCTGGTGCATTGCTGTGTTTTGGCTTTAGTCTGAGAATATTGCTGGTAATACACTGATAGTTTGGTTGTTGCTATGTAGTTCTTACGCTGATCAAGATTCTTTTTGGTGCCTGAACAGGGACATGAAGGCTTGACATAACAATAGATCTGACCAGAATATGTCAAAACAATTTTCTATAAACATTCACTGTTTTGTTATAATAGTCATGGGTCACAATGTTGATTCATTTCCTGTCACAGTTGTGCTTCGTGTCAGAGTGGCATTATGTCATATCTTGCTTTCAGTATGCATTCCTTGTTTTGGTGTTTATCACCCCTGGGGCCTGGGCTAAGGTTCTTATTTTGTAATTGTGGCTTGTGGTACAGTAGACTTGCTGGTCACAAAACTGGTATGTGTTCTCAGCATTGCCATCATCTCTATATTTTGGAAGCCATCTGATAAGATCTATTAATAATCATACCTCTTCTTTTTTTCTTTGGAGAGCCAATGTTTGAGAATTTTGAAAATTTAGAATATTCTTTCAATGCTGAAATCAACCTGGCCCTAATAATAAGGATCAGTATGTTGTTGAATATGGTTAATATCTTGCTTAGGGTTAAACATGTGGCTATTCCAACCTGGATGAGAAACACCACGGACTCGAAGGATTAAAAGAGGGACTCAAACTCCAGTGACAAGGAGTTTGGTTGCTTCAATCCCTATGACACACACTATAGATACTCAAATACCAGTAGCAAGAGCTATGGCTACTCAAACCCTGGCAACAAGTATTAGGGCACTTTCAGTCTTCACAATAAGCAGCTGTCCACCTTGCCTCTTATCTCAGAGGATCCTTCTGTTGTGGGGTTGCTAAAGGTCAAGGAACAAGTGCAATCGTGACCACAACAGTGCACCGGCAGCAAAATTGCACCAACCGAGAATCCTCAATTGCCATCCATAAGCTGATCCATAGGCTGGAGAGCCAAGGAGTAATCAGCCTCACCTGCTCGCCCTTTAATGGCCCTGTGTGGACCATGTGAAAGTCTAATGGTAGGGAGAGTGGAGACTAATAGTAGACTATCGTGGCCTGCATGAAGTCACACCACTCTTGAGTGCTGCCATACCAGACATGCTAGAACTTCAGTATGGAGTCAAAGGCAGCCAAGTGGTATGCCACAGCTGATATTGCCAATGCAGTTTTCTCAATTCCTTCGGCTGCAGAGTGCTGGCCACATTTGGCTTTTACTTGAAAGGGCATCCCGTACACTTGGAATCGACTGGCCCAGGGGTGGACACACAGCCCTACCATCTTCCATGGACTGATCTGGACTGTACTGGAACAGGGGCAAGCTCCAGAACACCTGCAACATATTGATGACATTATCATGTGGGGCAATAGAGTGGAAGAATTTTTTGAAAAAGGTAGGAAAATAATCCAAATGCTGCTGAAGGCCAGTTATGCCATCAACCGGACTAAGATCAAGGAACCTGCACAGGAGATCCATTTTGGGGGAATAAAATGACAAGATGGCTGTTACCATATCCCCACAGATGTGATCAACAAGATGATGGCAATGTGCCAGGCAACTAATAAGAAAGAAAGACAAGCTTTCTTAAGTGGTATGGGGTTCTGGAGAATGAACATCCTTAATTACAGCTGTTTCACATTATCATCATTATTGTTCATGTTGGTATTTTTTCTATTATCACTATATTTTATTTAAGTTATTAAACTGTTTTTTTCTCAATCTGTGGGGTTTACATTCTTTTGATTCTCCTCCCATCCTACCTGGGATGGTGAATAAGTGGGGGTTCAGCCAGCCGCTGTGTGGTGCTGAGTTACCATCTTTAAACCATGACACCATCCAAAGTGGAATAACGTTCATAATTCTTGAGCTAGAATATATACTTGTGAAGAGAATAAACCAGTTAAAATATTTTTCTTGTGGAGTAAGGCTTTTAGTTTGCTTATTGTAATTGGTTTTTTTGTGCTTGTTCAATGAATTCTCACTTCTTGAATTTCCATATCCTATACGTGTTTAATGCATAAAAGTCAAAAAAAGTCACAGACAAGCCCAATTCACTTTTTTCTAAAAGGATGGTCCATTTTTCACTTAACGTCCATTGTGTGCTCTGTACAATTTGTACTTCATAACTCCAAGTTGATTTACTACAGTTTCTTTAATCAGTTTTGTTTTCACAAGGCCAGAGGTGCTCTTTTTAAATTAACATAATGAACAAACAGGATTTATCTCATATCTTAGTTTGTTTCTGTAAACCAGTTCATAAAAATGACTGAATTTATCTTGTTAAACAACAATATTCATTCTATGCTGACCATTCCTCTGCTACCTACAGGATACAGCTACAGAAAAAATACTTGAGTTTATTTGATTGCTGCCCCCCAGAATATTTAAGCTAGTCAACGTGTGGGGGTAGGATGTCACTCTGCGGAGTTTGTGCACTTAGTCCTGCTCCTAGCTTAACCACCTTGCCTGGTACTGCAGGCTTCCTCCACCTGGTGCCTGCCCTTGTGATACCTGCAATAACAGGATCTAATAGTCACCATGTGTCCAAGACATCAGATCATTCATGGGAGCCATGAAACAGGTCCCAGGTTTTGCGTATAGCCTTAGAGAACCATTAGAATAAAAAAGGTAACCTAGTGTGTTACTTTAGGCTATGTGAGCTTCAAAATACACTGATGATTGTCCAAGACCTCAGAAAATAATGAATCTGCAAAACCAAATTAAGGTTTTTATGCAATTTGTTTTCTGATGAGATTCCAATAAAATGAGCTCAGATGAACCTTACGACTCCTGAAAAGGAAAAATATTTCTTTCAGCTTATGATTTTAATCCACCCCAAACCAGACACGTTCACTTTCTTTCCATAGTTTTGATATAATTTTTATACACCTGCATTTTTATCTCATGTATCTCTGTGTATATCACAGCCGTATGAAACACTGCCAGGAAATATGAAGCATTTCCTAAAAAAAAACATACTTTCCTCTTTCAAATGCATCACATAGAAAGTGCTGTTTCCTACACAGTTCAGCTGGAGTCCATGAATGAACCAATGACAAAGGAGCAAACTTAGTCACATTCTCAGTAAGAATGAGTAAGTCTGGATCCTGCATCACATAGACAGCACACATACACCCTCATAAGCCATATACACACACACACACATGTACACACATAAGAGGGTCTGCACAGGTGAAAAAGCATATCCTGCATCAACTGTACTGCCTTCTCACAGGAGTCTGTCTTACAGCAACAGTGGGGCACTTCACAACAGGAGGTGGCAGGGAAGATATGTGGGGTTGTTTTTTGTCCCTAGTTGGACCCCTCATCGCCACTATTGACCTGATATTCTGTGGCACGTACAGTGGCCAGGTCATCTTTTGTGCCTCCCTTGAAATGAATTATTTCGTAGTGACCTGATCATCTATAAGAAGTGATGTTACTAGATAAATTGGTAGATAACCTAGAATTGAGAGTGACAAGGCATTTTGTTTGGTTTTACAGAGGAAGCATTAACTCCAGACGTAAGGCTAAAATGTTGGGAAAAAGAGAGGAGATAAAGACAGATTGTCTTCTTCAGAATTTTCTCTTCCAGTGAAGTTATAAAAAGTCAATTACAGATTCCTTGCCAGCCCCCAGCTATAACTTTTCCCCTGTGATCTGTGTCCTAAGTGACATATTGTTCTGCATGGGATTGAAGACCTTTTAGATTAGATGAGTATTTTAATCACTTTTCTGGGTGATGATGCTTGCCTGCAGGAGGAAACACCAAAGGGATACTGAATTGTTCTTCAGTTTTTGTATACCATGTACTGTAAATTCTGCAACAGCTGTTATACACTGATGAAATGTGTAGTTGAGGTCTGTTAACATTATTAACATCTCACTCATGACACTGAACAGTAAGATGAGAAATCCTAAAATTAGGTATAAACAAGAGGTCAAAGTGGATGAAAATAAACTGTAAAATTGTTCCTGTGTTATCCTTTTAGGAACTAAATATTGTGTCTTGAATAACATGGTTTAATTACTTATGGAGAACTTTTTGCACAGAATACCACATACTGCAGAAGTATTGTAGTGGTATTATTACTTGATTAATAGAAGTAAAAAAAAAAAAATACAGCTAGTTCTGAAAATTGACGTCCTGAGTTGTGAGCTGTAGTGCTTCTCTACCATAGTTGTATGAGGTTTACTGCTTGATTAGTAAGGACATCAACAAGTAGCTAGAAAGTCAGTCCCAAAGGCAGTCTAATTATACATGTACAGAACTTTTAATACATTATTTTTATGAAATTTCCTTTAAAGAAAGTTGTATTTTATGGACAGATGGTTAAATCCTTTTAGACTAACAGTGTATTGTAAAGCAATAATGACCTTTTAGATCATGCCTATAAATCTTATACTTAAGTAATATTGATAGAAACCAAGAAAACATTACCTTAGAACAACAAAAAAAAAAAAAAAGAAAAAGAATCAAGGAAAAGAAATTATACATTATTCGTGGATACATTTTGATTCTGAACAACATTTTCTTATATTTTTAGAATGAGGAAAAAAGTGCTGTTGGAAATATGTCTATTTTGTTACATAGGCTTGATCCTAAGATTTCTGTAAAGTTGCAGTGATCAGCAGCATAATTTCTCCAACAAGGTTCGCAAGACTGAATCCGTTGGCCACAAGACTTTGCTAAAAAGAACTGAACAGAACCTGTCTTGAAGAGGATGTTGTGAAATCAAATAGAATAAATGCTTCAAAAACAATCACTGAAATCGCTATAACAAAGGGATGATTATGTAATAAATCTAATTAACCAGCTTTAAACTGTGCAACAAATATGGACCTAATTCACTTAGAATTTCAAGAAACCTAGATGGTAATGGAGCACTACAAGAGTAAAATTTCTACTTTCAGAAATATATTAATGCAAATGATGAGATACTATTCCTTTAATGTCCACATTCATCAGCCTCTAAAAGAAAGATAGTTCATTAACCATATCTTAAGGAACACTCTGAAGTTAGAGTTCAAGCTGTCCTAAAAGAAGCAAAGGTATATTTCTTTCTTGCACCTCTTCAAGTTGGCCTCCAGTTGTTGTAAGCCAGAGCTTAGAGCAGATTTTCAGTTAAATATTTTCTGAAATGAATTGTTGAACACTTCTTTTATGCATGCCAAAGATGCCAAATTTATACTTTATTCATACCCTATAATTGATTTCTGTGGTTATGGTCACAGGATTTTCTGAGGGAAGAGGAGTTCTCTTGTTATACTCCCATGTAATGTTATTAATTTTTGGAATCCAATAATATTTGAAAATGTTCCTATGACAAGTAGGTTCAAGGTTTTAATAACCTTCTAACTCTCACAGAACAAGTGTTCATCCCTCCCATATGCCTTTAAGTGAGAGCTGCCCAATATGAAAGCATAAATTCTGATGACTTGGGTTGTTTTGGCTTCATATTTATATCAATTAAAGTGGTATGAAGTGAATGAGTTTTGTGGCAAATATGTGAAGTATTTTCTGAAGTATTTTCACAATATGTCTATTTAGGTTCACTTTACAAAGTGCAGGTGATTTTACGAAGTGTGATATGGCGGAAATTCAATCTTACCAACTTAAACTATCTAACAAAATCAGATATAGTCTTTGTCAGTGAGCCAACATTAAGGTCTGTGTTCTACTGACCTTTCTGTTCCAATTATGAAGACCACTTGCGACTTTTACCAAGCATGGAGTTACATTAAGAAAAAGTGGTCATGACAAAAACAGAGGGTGTTGAGGGAGTCTCCTACAGTCTTGATGCCAAACACTGACCACTGACCACACAAAGATTTTAGGATCTTCCTAGAGAGGGACGCCTTTGTGCACTTTCTGTTAATGACTCATTCCAGAAAGGTCCAACTCTGGGACTGGGTTTTGCATGATGCCAATATGTGACAATCTCACTTCCTTACTTTGAAAGGATTTCTAAACTTTAGTTTATGTTCTCAATCTGCTTTTTCAGTCTACTAGCAACAACCTAATGTCAATAAGGCAGTAGATATTATCTTGATAATTTTTTTTAATCTTCAAATTATGTTTATTTTTTGCCAAAGTTTTGCAGTGTGTGACAATGAAACATCACCCAAGTAAAAACTCTTTTACCTTGTACACAGTGATACCATAAAACATGTTATAAGGCTTAGTTTTTCTTCCCTAGTTACCTGTGTTTCAACAAAAGCACAGCTATATGTTCTGATAATGGAAAGATGAAGGTGAAGTATGAGCCACATTTGCATGCGTGGTATTTTCCACACTTTCCACACTTCTCTAATAAATACTATCCTTTCCAGGCACCTGAAATGACGACATTAAGCAATGTATGTAATTTTTTACTTATTTTCAGCAATTACCAGCTATTAATATTTTAATAAAAACCCCCAATGTCTATAATGCCTGTGTAAGGATAGATCTTGTGTCCAGAATTCACCATGGTCAGGAAGGATCTCTAAATTTCCCTGAAGGGGTAAAGCTTTTCTTGATTGAATGCTGCCAACATGGACCTGGCTACATGGCTAAACAAGGGAATTTTGGGGCGTAGAGACAAAATCACAACTTCTTTCATTAGCAGCTGAGCAATGCAAGTGATGAAAGCATCTGTCTTCATATGTGAAACTATACAGGTTAAAGTAGTACAGTTCGGGGGCTAATCTCCAATAGAACATTAAATGCTGAACTAAACAAAAGAAAAAAGAAGGGAGAGAAGAAGAAGGAAAAGTGCTTTTTAAATTTCAAATTAATTTTGTCATAGAAAGTTAATAAAATTATTATACTTAAATAGATGGTCATGTAGACCATGTATCATCTGGTTCATACCAGCTGAGTCAAAAAAGATTGCTCTGAGTTTATTTTATAATAAATATAGCATTTTGGACAGCAAACGTTCTTACAAACACATTTTGTTAAACCTTTGTCATTTTGGGGGTCTTTTAAGTGCATCATATTTTTTTATAAACTTTAATACCTTTTTACTACATATATAAAAGCTTTCTCTAAAAATTATGTAAGCTTTTATAAAGTATTTTATAACTTTTTCACTAAGATTTAATGGTACCTAACACAGAATAAGTGTTTGGATTTTCCTTAATAAAACTCTTACTACTGTATTCTTCTTATAGACATGTATTTTCCCACATAAGAAACATACTACTGTTCTATTTTTTAAAAAGCAAACTTTGTGTTTAGTCCTAAAGCATAAATTAAATAAGAAGTCAGTTGTTTCAGAATGTTAGTTAAAAATACATTCTTTGTCAAGAACCCTAGCTCAGGAGAGGAAGTGAGGAAAGTGAAGGAATGTGTGGACTGTCAAAATAAGACCAAATACCAAAGTGCTGTCGTTGACTCCAAGTTTGTAATATTAATTCAGTCAGGTTCTTGTTGTGAACCTGTACATTACATCTAAATGTGGAGCTAAGTGCATGAGCACAGTATCCAGTATACTTTTTTATCCCTACTTTCTCAGTGCAAGAGATAGAGGAGTGATTCTTTAAAACAAGGAAGTCTTTGCTGGAAGCTAATAGTATTTAACAATGTGATTCTTATCTGTGACAAAATGCAAAGTGCAGGATAGTAATATTTTTGTATTACAGAGTGATGCAATTTTTAACTTTTCAAAGAACTTTTGACAAGGTTCAAAAGTCATGATGCATTTCCAATTATGATACCGATTAAAAAGAAAGCAGTGGGTTGTTTGTCTTTTTCCTTTGGCACAGAACACATAGACAAAACAGATTTCCAAAAATTTCATAGGGACTCATAATAATCCCCTGAATATACTGGAAAATTCATAGTATTGCCATGAAAACTGGAAAACCATAATTGAATTTCAGTATGTGATGAAATTTGCTTCAAAAAACTCTCTGAACTGTTTAATCTAAATCAATTGATTTTACTGTGCTTTTAATGTGTATTAACAATGCAGTCTAGTTAACATTCAACCCTGAAAATATTGTACCTACTCTGTCTTCAGATACTTAATCCTCATTAATATATTTGCAGGTGGCAAAGCTATACATTCATAAGATAAATTCATTTGTGAATATATCAGGAAGGAAACTTTCGTTTTTACTTTTCATTAGAAATGCAAACTTTTTCAATACTTTATTCATCCTGAGTGAATGAACTGGCTTCTGGCTCCTTCAGCCAAACAAGACATAGAAAGAATGTCAGGTAGTGAATATAACTGGTCAACAAATATAAAGTTCAAACACCTGACTTAAAGTGTTTGTATGCCATGTTCAAATAAAAAATGTAGTAATAAAGAAATTTTGTAATTACTTTGAGTACTGGAGACATTCAAGGGAAATCATGAAAGTAATGTAGCCCTTTTCCTTATTCAGTAGTAGTAACAAGTAGGCTACAAATTGTCCTATAGTATTTTCTCAAAGACTTCCATTGGTATAAGAAAAATATGTGTTATGTTGTACCTGTCAAATATATTGTTAGTATCTTCATTATAAGACCCAGCAAAAGGCTAACACAGCAGAACTGACACATAGCTGTCTGCAGAGTTAATGCAAAAAACTGATTGAGCAAACATGTTTTTGAGGCACCAAACTTTAGAGCTCGGAGAACTGTTTAAGTAATTTATTCCTAATTTACTAAGCAATATTTACCTGAAGGACTTGAGAGGCTCAGCCTTTAGGATTTCTTGTATCTCCTGCTGAAACTGCAAGTTATTCAAATAGCTTAGCGATGGAAGATAACTTCCCACAATACTACTTCTGTGTGTTGTGTAACTTTTCCTTTGAAAAAAATGCATCTACAAGTCCTAAATTTAGGCCTGCTCTATGCTGCCAGTTTGTTTGGATCATTAGATCACTGAATCACTCTTAGCTTTACAGATAGAATTGGAAACAAAACTCAGACCATGCAGTGTTTTCTTTTAGATGTAATTTCCTATCTATTATATAGATCAGCAGTATCATCTACTTTACTATTAACATTAAAGAAGTTAATGGTTAGCATGGTTTCCAGAATGGAAGCAAATCAGAATATTAATTTCTGGGAAACCTTCATAAATAGAAGTAGAATTGTATAGCCTACAAAGATTAAAGGCTTTTTTTCCTCTATCTTTTTCTACTTCTGAAATTCCATTATTATAGTTAGGAAAGTGATAGCTTTTGGTATCCTCAGAGGATACGTTCATTTTTTTAATCATGTAAAATTCATCTGCTCAAACATCTATAATGAGACAGAGGTAGCTTACAATAATTTGCATTTCAATCTCCCAAATGCATGTGAAGGGAAAACAATTCGTGACAATAAAATTTTGCTAGCTGAGGTAAGTGTAATTTACAGTGAATTTAATGC
>NW_026902145.1:0-17500 GCF_033783945.1 Neopsephotus bourkii
GGTGGGAAGGGATTTAAGGACACCTGAATTACATCAACATCAGGGCATTAACTGTGCTTATGCAAAAAATTTGGATGTGTTTGGTTTCATATGGGTACCAGAGGCTAATCTCTGTGCCTAGCAAAATCACTGAAGCTATAATAAAGTCAGAATAGAGCCACATATTCCATTAAATAAAAATAACAAGAAAACTCTAGATAAATCAGATCCCACATCTTGTTAATTTATAGTATAGGTAGGAATTACTCTATTATTAGACAACCAGTCATCTAATCTTCCCAACTTTTGCAGTATTTCTGCACTACACTGTAGGGCACATGATGGCCATTTGAACAAAGAAATACTGATGCTGTCCTAAAAATCAGACCAATACACTGTCATGATCCCAGAACAGAAATATTAGAAGGTATCTTCAAGCAGTCATACTTTGCTGTTGTAAATAAAAATGATAAACTGACTGGTTTGGAGTTGAAAGTAAATGCCATATTGTCCAAACGTATGTTAGTTCCATTTATCTGCACATGCCTTTGATAGTACTACAGTCCTGCAGCCCTCATGTCCAGCCCCTGCCATCCCAGAACCTTCCCAAAGAGAAGAGCTGACTGCACAAAGACAGTGCCTAGTATAAATCACTTATATTGGACAATTTGAGTTTTTTTTTCCACCACCTTTATTTTTCCTTCCCTGAGCCTCAGCTGTCCTGAATATCTTTAAAATTAACACACATCTCTTCAAGCAACATATTTATTCTCTTGTTAATTCCATTGTTCATCTAATATAAAGCATGAAGCAGTAGATAAAAGTATAAAAGAAAAAAAATTAGATATTGTGATTTTTTTCATCTTTTTGTCTTCTTTTTTCTGTTTTTAGGATAAATATCTTTCTAAGAATGCCCCTGTGATTCCATTATAGTGCACTGAAAAAGCAAAGCACACTAGAAAGTATGAGCATTGGGAAATATGTAACATATCTTTCTGTTTTTTTCTTCACATTTCCAAAATAAACTATAACTTTGCCATGTTGAAAAGTTCTTCCTTAAGTTAATAAAATCTGTCACTTCCCATAATGGTTGATTTGAAGCAAGTCCACAGGTGCAGTATTCTGTTGTTCACAGCTTGGGAAGTCAAGGCTTATAATAAAAAGCCCTCTGTGTTATGGTCCTCCTTCCCCATCAATTCACATCAAGTATTATTAGAATCATTTGCCACCTCAGTGGTGCTTCCTCTGTGCTCAAACTGCAGAAGCGACAATGACATTTTACTGCTCTGCAGGTGCTGCTGTGTGTGGTCAGGAACACAGAAGTGTGGCCTGCTATTGTTCTCCAGTAGCACTTTGATCTCAAACACAAAAAGCCACATAGCTGGCTGCCCTATTCATTCTTATGCGGGGTTTACATGGGTGAAAGAAAGAAGAGCTGACAAGAGATGGGCAATCCATAATATTTATTTCAACAAATGTTTCAAATCTTTTTAAACATCATAAGAACATGGCTCATTAAACTACAACAGCCTTGAAATTGTGTTATAAAACCTCAAAACAAAAATCAATACTTCTGCTGGAAAGGAGGTAATGAAATATATTGAGTTGGTTGAAAAGTGGTTTGTATGAATCATAATATTATTATGTGCACATCACCTCTACTCCCAATACTTAAAGTTAACAAACTAGGGAGTGCTTTCTTTCCCATCACTTAAACAGGTGCTACGAGGTGGTATTTATCAAAGTTATTTTCCAGACTCAATCCGTATCCCATAAATAATGCTGGGATATAGGAGGCTTAGTAAAGGGAGATCAACTCAATGCATATTTGCTACCTGAGCTTCAGCTGTTGTATTATTTTACAGTCTGATCAATACCATGTTCCATAAGAGCAAAGTAAAAAGCCACAGCATCACCCTGAAGAGTCACTGTAGGTTTATTACTGAACCAGAAGGATGTAACATTTCTGGATTTAGTAAAGATTAAATTTGGTAGCAGCATTTGACCGCTATAAAATACTTAAACTCTTTATTTCAAGTCTTTTGCAATGACTTGTCCAAATTGTCAGCAATGTTACATGAGCACTTCTGGAATCAACATTCCCTCTGTTGAAAAAAATCCTCTGAATATTATTTTAAATTCTTATTTATTTTAAAATGAGGTTATTGCTCTTCAAGTGAATCCAGAGAAATTTGCTACTTTAAAATATTTTAATACAGGCAAGCAATGAAATTATTTAGAATATAAACACTGAACAGTATAAGATGAAGGAATGGGGAAGAAGAACTTGTGAAGGAGGCCTAAATTATTCGGTTATCCCAGGTGTTAAGGTAGTTTTCCCTCTCAGAAACAGCACAGTAAGGTTGTATCAAATATATCCCACGAAAAAGTTAGCCTTCTCCACCCACAGACCTTCACATACATGTGATACTCTTGCTTAACAAGTTTCTCAGGAAAAAACAACCATAAATACCTCTAAACAATAAAGAACAGAAGGAAGAAGACACAGAAGAGTATCTGAATGAGATTAGCAAAAAGTTTGCAGCTATTAGCAGCCACTATACTCTCACCCTACTCAGAAATAAAAAAACAAGTCTCCCAAAACTGCCCATCCCTGCCAATTTCCCTTTGTAGTGTAATCAGAAGACACCAAAAGCTTTCCACACTGAAATTAATGTTTAAAACATTAATTAATGTTTAAAACAGTGCTCTATCCATGCAAGTCTTTGAAGAGAGAGTAAAGAAGAAAACCGTATCTCAAAAGTCAATTGATGGAAGGAACTAAAAGCAGTTTTTAAGGCTGGTGCAGAGTGCATAGATTAACTATTTCCACTAAAAGAAAATATGTTGCATTAAATAGAGTCCAAGCTAAACTCTGGGAAGAGAGGAATACAGAGACCTCTGTACCTCTGATTTGCTGAAGGGAACCAAGATGAGATCAAATCCTTGATTGAGAACAAACTCATCCAAGAAATTTCCACAGCTGCCACTGCTGTACCCAAACTTCTCTGCGTATCCCTTCTTACACTGTGAACATTGACAGGGTAGCTTGAGCTGTTTTACTGCACTTCAGCTATTCCAAAGCCTCCTGTACTAGAGAGACTGCAGTAGAGACCTGTCCTAATAGATGTGGGTCTGTACCATCATTTTAGATAGTTGTGGTGGCACTTGAAAGACTCAGAATGTCCACTCCCCACCGGAGACTAAAAGCTTAGTTTTTTCCAAGTAGAAAAATCTCACTTCCTACACCACATAGCTTCTAACCCCAGCTGGGGGCTGATTCTGCAGAAAAGGAGGAAATGCTATCCTGTAAATGAACATCTCAGGTTCCCTTGAGCATGCAGGATGGGCTACTTTCTCCAATTCCACCAGGGATCCTTTTCAAATTATGCTTTGATTTTACAACTTACCAGGAGAGGGAGAAAAGATGCTCCAGCTCGTAACTACTGACATTTAATCTTAAATTTATTTTAACTTTACTGTTTCCTATAGCCTTGTCCTTTACCAGCTCTACTGTTGTTAGAACCTTTTCTAGTTAGTGTCAATACTACACAGAGCCTTAATCCCTGAGAGAGGGAGAGATGGAAAGAGGGAAGGAAGGAAGAAAGGAGTGACGGGAAGAGAAAAGAAAGGAGAGAGGGAAGAAAGAAGAGAGGGAAGGATGGATGGATGGAGGGAAGGATGGATGGATGGAGGGAAGGAAGGAGGGAGGGAGAAAGGGAGGCAGGGAGGGAGGGGTAGAATATGAGAGATAACTACTAATCTGGGAGACATATCACATCACCACAGGACTCTCTCCTACTGTACACTAACTTCATCTGCTTAAAGTCAGATCTCCCCAAAAACTTATTTGGAAATGCAGCAGCCTGGATTTGGCCCTCTAGAAAAGGCTAAGAATGTACTGGATACATCTGCCCAAAATCACAACCCATGTCAGGTGCTTGACTACACCATGGCTCTATCAGCACACTGCTTCCCTGTTTGTACACCTAAAGACTAATCAAACAGACTAATTGCTTTTCTTTGATAACAATAAAAAAGGGGGGTAGAGGGTTGACTGCTGGCCAGACAGGACATGCATTAGGACAATCTCAGTGTGTTTGTCTAGGATGTCAGCACTTGCGCCATGATTTTAAGTGACTTTGTGACAGCATGTTTTGAAAGCCTAACTTTATGACAGAATAGCACTTAGCAAAAATCATGATTCTTTAGGATGGTTTAAATTGATCATTATATAAATAGAAATGACAAAATAAAGCACTGGACAAGCTTGAAATGCAGGTCAAGCTGCAGAAGATGGGGGATGGGTGGAAATTGCTGCCCACGTTCTTCATTTCTCCTCTTCTTACTGTTGTCAACATCTTAATGTTCAGATAGAAAGAAAGCCCTTCAAGATGCATAGTAGATAAAAGTAGGACTTCAGGTTCTAGTTGACAATTACTTCAGGCTCCTGATGAAACGAAACTCACTTGGTTCTGTTTCTCCACAAGACAGTCTGGGAAAGAGCACCTAAATGTTAAGTGCAGCTTGCTGACTTGTACCACGCATGGCCAGCGTTTCAAAACCCAGAGTTACCCTTTCAGAATCAAAGACTGTCACTACCATATATAGGGTTATAAAGAGCAGTTGGTCAAATAGATAAAATCTCTCATAGGATCCAAAAATACTTCCTGTCTTTATCATCATTCCTAGGACTCAACAGTAGAGCAGACAATGGACATGCCCATAGCTGCATTACAACATACGGCTGCACTGCTTGTTGCTCGGAATTTTATATTATACATGGAGATACACACTTTCTGGGAGAAAAATAGCATCACGCAATGTTACAGAGACTTGCATCAAAAGCAGATGCTGCAGAGGACTCTCATTTGCACACTTAATTACAGTACACTCTCCACTACATCACACTGGCACTAACATTTTCACATCTTCCTACCTCACACACTACCCTCAAACAAACCAGGAAGTCACTACAGCAACAAGTCTGACCCTAAACTGTTATAATGTACATCATCCAGCATTTTTCTTCTGATTAAATATGACCTTTACAATTCCACATACTTTGTTTTACCATTTCTTTCATATATGGAGAATATATAAAGAGAATTCATTACAAGAAATATAGGCTGAAAGTTATCTGTGATAAATATCACTGAAACTGAAAATCAGCTACAGGCACTTGTCTGCAAGGTAGCAAATGCAATTACTATTTCTTTGTACTATGCCTGAGGAAGGGTCTTTTTTGTCTACACAGAAATATTTAAAAGATTACAGCTATATCCGATAGTTTAGAAAAAATTCAGTATCTCTTAAGACAGAACTGGTAATTTGTTCTTACAAATGCATTAAAAACATAAGCATGAATAACATGGCATCAGTTTTTAAATTTCATCTGGTAAGTGGCAAATGTTGTACTGAGGTACCAGCAGGGTACTTCCAGGTGTTCTGGTAAATGCTGAAATTCAAAGTACCTGTTTTGTATTGGACATTTTATAACCATACATAGCCCAACAGAGTAGTCATGTATGGTACACATACATTTTAAAAGACCAATCTGAACATTTTTCTATCTAAATATAAAAAATAAGCAAAAATAATTAAAAGGTAGGGAACTATTATTAGAATAATTTTACAAAGTGCATCAAGAAATTTGAGCAACTTGCCCTAGGTCACCTATGTGCCCAGAGACAGAGATGAAACTTTCATTTCCTAAGTTAGCCCCTCACACTTTAACCACAAACAAAACCTTCACATAAGCCTCCAAGGTTCCAAACCACACACATTAAAACATAATAAATTCCATTCAGCAGCACTAACAATAAAGGAATATGTGTACATCAAGCTAGTGCATGCATCAATAGATAAAAGGTGAAAACAACAACAAAACTATATGTTCAAGCAGCACCAACGCAGGAATTAAATTTCAGTATTGCTATCAATTTTTCATTTTCACTAATGGCTTTTAAGAAACCTGGACATTTTTCCTCAGCCTATTTTACCTTTTCCCTCCATTTGACAAATATTGATTTTCATTTCCTCCAAGTTTAAGTGTATTGAATGCTATTGCGACTGTTTTGTTTGCTTTTTTGTTTGTGTTCCAGCTTTATTGAGGATGCCAGCATGAATGCATACAGCTTTGGAAAAAGAGAAATGGCACAATAACTTTTCAAAGCCAGAAGAAAACACAGAAGCCCAGTCTACTTTTTTGTGTAGGTCAAGCGAGAAAAGTGCCTCAAGGTGACTATATGATGTCAATAAAGACAGCTGAAGTAACAGCTTTGGTGTTTTAAGGTGTAACTGCTATTCTCTGTCATAACAGGGTAAACTATGGAGTATTCTCCCTCCACTTCAGTCCAAAGTTAGACATACTATCTTAAAAATGCCTTTGGTGGCATTTTAAGCTAAGCCCATTTTGCAGACAGTTGGCCCTTCAGGAGGCTTAGTTTGGAAGATAACACCTCCTGAAAACCTAGCTCAAACAAGCAGCAGCTTTATGAATTCAAGGCCAGGTTGGACAGAGCCTTGGGTGGCATGCTTTAGTGTGAGGTGTCCCTGCCCATGGCAGGGGGGTTGGAACTTGATGATCTTAAGGTCCTTTCCAACCCTAACTATTCTATGATTCTATGATTCTGTGAATTCTTTTCTGCCTGGCTCACAGATGCATAGGCTCAACTTCCTTTTGTAAGGTGATATCCTTAAGCTTTGTGAACCTGTCTTACATTTTGGGTATATTTAGGTACATCTTGGCCATTTTCATATCTTATGGTCTTATTCATAGAATAAGAAATCACTCTGTCTTTGCATCAATATGAATAAAGAGTGCTTATTCAACCTATTCCACCCATTCAAATATGGAAGTGGGGAGAAATCTCAGTGGTCAGAAATAAACATCTGGACTGAAAGACAGTAATACCTTAAACTGCCACAGACGCTGTTACAGAACTTCGTGCAGCACTCATTCATCAGTGTTAGAAGTTCAAGTTGAGCTGACTGAAGCAGAGGGTTAAATTAGTTTACGTGGATCAGCATCAGCGAGCGGTCTGTGCTGGTCTATGCTGATTGCCACAACTGTGCTAACTAGTAAGCTAACCATCACAACACCCTCGTTCTCAGCAGCAGCTCTGACATAACTTGTCAAGAGGACTCAGTATTCAGCCTAACCAAGTAAACAGACACATAAACCTTTGCAATCTGTTGTCTTTATATGTTCTCTGAATTCTCTAGCCAACAGAAAAATAGGAGTTCACATGAATGCACATTTAGCATTGAACATGATCATCCACTTAGTTATTGTACATGTGAAACAAATGCTAGCTTTGCTATGTATTAACTTTTAAAAATCCTGATGAAACAAAAACAATTTAGAATCATTCACTGATAAAAGAAGCTAATTTTTTAAACACCCACTTTTTTGACAAAAAAACTTAACATTATTCCTCTGATTAGTCTCACTGGCTCTGCTTTGAAACTCTTTCACAGAGAAGTAAAAGAAAGGAACCAGTGACCAGTGGGGTTAAATCTATTACAGTGTGCCAGACCACTCCATTTTTTGCTTCCCATATTCAATTCTGAATAGTGCTCATGTTGCACCACCTGATGCCAGGTGCTGCAGGGCTCCTGCGGCACCCTCCTGACATTGTGATGCTGCATTTTTAAGACCTTTAAATAATGAAAATAGACCTTTGCACTTCAGCACTGCCCTGGTCAAAGAGAGCTGTCTGTACAGATGATGTGAATGTCTGTTAACACAGAGAGACTTCTCAGTTTTGAAATATAATGACACTAGAAGTTCCAGGCCTGATCATTCCAGCATGGGCTTTCCTTGTTATCACTGGTGTCAAAGTCTAACACAGGCTTGGGCATGTTTTTAGCCCCCATCTAACCTAAACTGCTTTGTGAAAGTGACAATAACTTCTTAAAGTTAAGAGCCCACAATTTGGGTTAATTAGTTAACTGCTATAACATCACTTCCTTACTCTACAAGTCTCTAGCAGGTGTTCTCACAGGTATACTATATGCTCACAGCTGTATACGGGATGTTGGCCTCACCCACCATGCACAGCACTGCTGAGAACATCTTCAGCCCATGGGCACATGTTATTCATCAGCTCCCTCAGTGCTGGAGAGACTGGAGTACTTTCCTGCTCTTGTTCTACTGCTCCTCTTCCCGTATAACTGCAAGATTTTGTCTCTTCAGAAATTTAAAATGTGGTTTCAAAAATGTGTCCAAAGACAAAGATAAAATGGAAATCAAAGAGACTCCTGGTAGGGCAAAACAGTAATATGAGTCAGAAAATAAATTTAATCCCTGCCATGCATACACCTCACCTTTAAAATAGTTCAGCAACCACATGCAGTTCAGGCCCTTTCAGTACTGGACTTTCTTATCCCTGGCACAAGAACATCTTCCCAAGAATGAATCGCAATGAACTTGCCATCTCCCAGGCACCTGTAGGCCAGTATCAATAGTGGTAGAGAGACTGACTCAGGGTATCCATTCTGAATATTAACTATAACCTGAATGTAAACCTCACAAGCATCAGGAAACTGAACATAACACAGCCATCAGTAACTGGTGTCAGCTGAACTTGCACACTTCCCAATTATTCCTGTTCTTTCCTATTAAGATTAATATTTTGAAGCCTCTACTCCTTAACTACTTTTTGTCTAGAGAGAGGTATTTATCTGTAGATAGGTATAAATAAAAAAGAAACTATATCGTATGTGAAATCTTTTAAACCATTATATTTCAACTTAATCAAGAGACACATTGCTTCTAGCTTCCACATATAACTGTGCCCACTTATTTGCAAAACTTTATTTTCTCTTCTGACAACTCGTGCATGAGAGAATAAAACCAAATAGAAAATGTTACTTCGATTAAAGAAAAAAAAACCAAGACAAAACTGGAGAAGTACTGAAGACTGACAGGGAAACAGCAAAAAGGAACTGTCATGCTACAAAGGCACACCCTCTCCTGCCAAGTAGAACTGGCCCCCTGTAAAGACGCAACCAGGCAGCTTGTGAGTTCAGGACTCCCAAAAGCAGGAAGTGTGGCCCAAAGAAAAGGTGAAACCAAGCAGCAACCGTTGCATTTTGATGGCCATCAAATACTCTTTCCAAAGCAGAGTTGGAGAGATTTGCTGACTGCTGCATCAGGAAGGGCTTGCAAACTGTCCCTAAATCTGAAACCATAGCCCAGCCTAGGAAGAAACACGGAAATTAACGTGATTCTTCCATGAGACAAGAGTTCAGGATTTGGTCATCGTCAGCACATGAAATAAGGCAGGCAATTTGCTGCTCCCCTTTCCTTGTCACCCCTGCGCCGTCAATAAACCTCATTCCTGTTCATCCCATGTGCTGCCTTGCCTCCTCTCTCTGCACTCTGCTGGCTTACTGAGTCCTTTTGATCAGCCCTCCGCGTCCTTTTCATCCTTTCACTCCGTCTGCCCCGCTACATCTCACAGTTTGCCCCATAGAAGAGAAATGACCGCCCCTAGCTCCTTTCTCCCGGTCGGCGCCACGTCCCCGCTTCCCGGGCTCCCCACTCTTGCTCGGGAAAAGCCCCAAGCGCAGGGGCCGCCTGCGAGTGAAGGTGTAGGCAGGAGTAGCGGCTCGTCCGGGCGCCCCAGGCCCTTCCTAAGCAGCGGAGCTTCGCACGCTCTTAGCCCGGTTTTCAAGTAAATCACGGCTTTTCCTGCGTGAAAAGCTCTCGGGCAGATTAAATGAACGCGCTGAACGATCGTTGGCGCTCAGAAGAAAGGGAGGGGTGGGGGAAGGGAGGAAGTACGACACCCCGCTGTGCTTTATTTTAATGGAATTGTGATGGGCGAGGGGGGAGGGGGAAAAAGGGGAGAAAAAAGAAAAAGCGGGGAAAGAAAACTTTTTTGGTAGCGAGAAAAATGCGGCTGCGCAAACAAAAACTGCTCTTGGATAAGGATGAGCCCAGTGCCTGTGACTAGCAAGTCCCGCGCTGGGCAAGTTGCAGGGCTGGGCGCAGCTGCGAGGCGGAGCGGACACCTTCGTGCGCTCGCCAGGGGACAGCTCCAGAGAGAGGTGACTTGTCCCGGTCCCCAGAGCCTGGTGTCAAGTAACTGGAAATTTAACGTTCCTCTTTTCCAGAGCAAATTATCCCCCCTGCTCTCCGCCCGTCCCCGACAGCGCGCAGCCGACCAGCAGGGCGCTCCGCCTGACGGGGCGGGGAGCCCCAAGCCATGCCTCACCCTGCACCCGGCGGGGCACGGCGTTAGCGCCCATGGGAGACGTCTCCGCTTTCGCAGCGGGGAAAAAAAAAGAACGAGAAACGTCTCACATCACGGGGAAAAGAGCTCAGGCACCCGCCGCCGAGTCCAGCGCAGCGGTGGGGCATGGTAATACGAGACCGGCTGATTTCAGCTCCCAGTACCCGCCTCCGCTGACAGTAGCAAGGGAAGCAGAAAGTGAAACAGCAGCAACAACACGACGGCACAGAGCACTGGCTTATCTCTGGAACGGCCACTCAGCCGAGCTCAATCGCTGCGATCAGCCAGGTGGCTGGGGGGGGAGGGGAAGGTGGTCCCAGGAGTCTCACTCGTCCAAGGGACAGGCTGCCCTCGCAGCCTCACGGAATTGCTTCCGAAAGGCTAGGGAAGAAAAGAGTCCGGCGGACCGCGTCCATCCCCGGTACTAGAGACCTTTAGGGTACTGTATTCGCACCCCACGTTCTCACCCCAACCCGTGCGCTTTCGGGGAACTGAGGAGCTGAGGGAACGGGGTACCCTTCAGCTGGGGGACGGGGAGGGGGGTAGGAAGGTCCCGAGGTGGCGGGGAGAAAGGTGGCAACTTTTTACTGTATTTCTTTTCCCCTGCAAAACGCCACGTGCATACGTTACCGAGCGTCCGGCAGGCGGGGAGGATGGCGAGTGCGGGGCCCGACTGTCCCAGGGGCGGTTCCCCGGCCGGGCCTCGGCCCGTTCCCCAGCGGGTTTGAAAGGTTCTCCCTACCCAGAGGCTTCGCTTCAACGCGAAGAGGGACAGAGGACTGCAGCTAGAGCAGTAATGAAACTCAAGCCGCGTAAAGGAAACCCTCCCCTTCCTTTCACAAATCTAAACTCGGTTTTAAAAGAGAATTAGTTATTATTTCATTGATAAAATCATCAAAATCCGTTTAATTTACCTTTTTTGAGACCAAAAGGTGATTTGAAATTCTTAAATATTCACATTGACAAGCCAGCTGGCTCTAGTGTACAACTTAATATGTTAACAAAAATGCATACCATGTACCAGATGAATCATCACATTCAAACAGGAAAAGTTCTAAAGACATAAAGGCCAAGAGGTATTCAGACTACAGCGTTAATACTTTTAATAAGGATCTGAAATCATATAAAGGTTAAAGTCCTCAAGAAAAGTATTTTTCACCCCAGGTTTTCAGTGTTAAATCCTCTAACGATGCCCAATTCACAACTCAAGCTACCGGGGGAAGAGCAGAGTGATTACTTTTTCTTAAAAAGGCAAGCAACTCCCCCACGCTGACACTGAAGAAAAACAAACACAAAACACCTTCAGTTTGAATTGTAAAGTATGTCATGTCAACATAAAATCGGTTATTCCTGTTTTGGGGTTTTGTTTTTTGTTGTTTTTTTTTTGAAGGCATAATTTCAAGGCAGCCAAACTGATGTATTTGTCATAAATAATAATGTGAGGAGATAAAACTCTACCGGGTGAAAACACTGAGCTGAATGTTATTTCCCCAAACTCCTAATGAGGTTAATCATCATTGCAGGTGCATAAAGGAAGCCAAATCATGTGCAAGGCCAAAGCAATTCTTTCTTTCCTTCTTTTTTTCTTCCTTTTTTTTTTTTTTTTCCCTTTTTTTTTTTTTTGTTTGTTTTGGGGGGTTTTGTTGGGGTTTTTTTTTTGTTGGTGTTTTTAGGGTTTTTTCTTTTTTTTTTTTTTTTTTTTACAATCACTGATAAACCCCATATAATATATGGAGGCTTGCAAGTGGACATCTTCACACAGATAGAGCAGCATAAGCATGCCACAGACATACAATCTCATAGAATAAAATTAATATCAAATATAAAGCATTTGAACCAAATCAAGCCTTAAATGTGATAAGCTATTTCCTTCAAAGGAAACTTACATAGGCTCAATAAGGTCTTTGCTAGCAGCTTTTTTTTTTTTTTTTTTTAATAAAGAAATTTAGAATGCCAAAATATCTACAAATTTATGAAGAGAAGGGGTTGAATAGTTAAGGATAAATTTCCCACTAATGGGGGTATGAAAAATATACTAGCAATTAATATGCAATACATATATGTATACCTATACTTACAAATATAAACACACACATACAACCTGGACAGTTCATGTTAACCAAGGGAAAGGCTAAATAATACAAAGTGATTACTAAGTACAGGTACACTTTAAAAACACAGAGACAGCAAATTTTATCTGTTGCAAAAATGTATTTGATTACTCGAGTAAAATTACAGTATCTCTGCTGTTAGTAAGTATTAAATGTTAAACTGGACCTCTTTTCCTTTCAACTTTCCAAGAAAGTGCATGTAACAGTCCAAGATTCCCCATGCACTCCATAATACCTAATACAAAATAAACAAACACTATACTTGTTCCCTTGATCAAGGAGTAGGGCTTGATCTTGTAAGGAACTTATGTACATTTTAATGAAAGTAATGTCTTGTATATACAGGAGCATCTACAGTTGCTCACAGAAGTTGTTCAAGATGCCATACTTAGCAGCATTGTGAAAGTCCAGCACAATTTCTAAAATGAATATACCTACAAGGCAAATGTTACGTCTCAGTTTCAACTACCAAAACAACACTTCAGTATCTTCTCTAATAATCTGCGTGCTTATTACTGTACAGAAATGTAGTAACATTTACGACAACTCAAGTAAAAAGCACAATACAAATAACAGTTCAAAACAGAAAATGTTAAACCTACAAAAATTAAAGCGGTTTTAATTTTATAATAAAATCAAAAACTGAGCTGTGTAAAGGACCCAGACTGTTCAGTCTAAATCCTCTCAGTCCTTTTCTTAATTCTGTTCGGAAAAATCAAATGATGTATTTGCTGATAAAGTTTCCAGCAGGATCAAAGTCTACATTTATATACAGAATTTTATTATAGATCTAATGCATCACTGAGGCATTGCATCAATACCAGAGTTCATGTTAAACTGGATATAGAAAATAAGTTAATGCCAGAATAAGATCACCTAGCAGAACAGACTTGCAACTGCCATAAATGTTACAGCAAGTTTATAGCACTCTAGTCGATTAGTATTTAGTTCAAATACAGGAGACCAAAGTTAATGCTTGCATTCGTTTGCAAAGCAAGGTTATATCACTAATAAATAAGCTCTTAGAACTCTAGAAGTAGAACATGGTACAAAAGAAAGTCTTTGTAATGTTGTAGCCTGCAGCTTGAAAAAAAACAACCCTAGGTTGCAGTATTTGCAGGAATGTTATTTACGGATTTTTTTCTTAATTTGTTACAATTTCTTTGTTGTCTTCCACGAAACGTGTAAAACGGTAGTTTGTCCCATTTTCATTGCTTGCCATTTTCTCCAGACCAGCTAGAGGTGCATTGGGTTCTGAATTCTGGAGCTTCTCCAGGCTTCCCGTCAAGCCGCTGATGGGAGAGTTGCCACCATTCCCCAGGCCCCCTGGTGCTGGAGGGATGCCGCCATTCTGGATTACGGAGATCTCGTTGGTCTTCATGGCCAAGCCGCTGGAGAGTGCTGCTGCATACTGGTTCCAGAAGCTGGAGGGGTCTCCATTCCCCGACCGTGCAGCCAAATCCTTCTGAAACATTTCTGGAAACTTTACAGGATTGCCTCCTAGAAATGTCATGGGGCCATCTACAGAAAGTCGTCTGCCTCGTCTTGCGGGAGTACTGTTCCACATGTGAGTGCCCATATGAACCTGCAAAGAAAGAAAGAAAGGAAGAGAGAGAGAGAGAAAAAAAATAGAGATTGTCAGGGATTTCAAACTTATTTTGACCACAGAGAAAGCAGCAGTCCGTGAATACGTCCAGTCTTGTTGTATAATGAACGGCATTAGAGGCAGTGGATGCAGGGCTCCATTTCTCATCTGGAAGAATAAATAAAACTTTTTCTGGATTAGCCCATCACTATTACCCACAATACCCTGTTTTCCTGCTGAACACTGCACTGCTTGTTACTCTTTTTTATTACATGTATTTAGTTTATAATGACTTCACGTTATTCTGTCAATTGCAGATAGCTGCTTTCAGGGCTAGAATTGCTATGTCCACTTTCATTGCAATGGTAAGTATTATATTTGACACCCTTTACCCTATAAATGTCCTTTTCAGACAGGCAGAAAGTATCCTTTACTGATTGCTCATCAGAGAGCCTCGTGTATAGACAGAATGGCCTGAAAGTAATTATTCATCTCACATTACTGGCAGCAACCTCTAGAGAAATACTCTGTCAACAGAAAAACGTACACAGTCAAGTGCTCAACTGGTGTTCTAAAACTTAAGTATATTTGCTTTTTCAAACACATATCAGTAGGAAATGTTAGTTATATAATCAATTAAAGTAATACCCATTAGTTCCAGAATTATGTTAGTAGTTTTTTTAAACACTCATCATCTTACATGATAGTTATGAAAAAACAACACAAGAGCCTTTCACTTCTTAAAGAGGTAAGTTACAGACACATTTCTCTGTTAATTAATACTCCTAACCATCATTTGGCTGTTCTGTTTCACACTTTCCATAGACAGTCTTTGCTGGTAGATGAATTTTAATTAAGCATGAAAACCAGCCCATGCTTTTGAGGCTGCGCAGAGACAGGAGGCCATCCAAGTCTTCCAGAGCTGACTAAACACACCATTTGTCACACCACAAATACCCAAAGGTACCACTGCTTGCAACAGTAATAGATGTAAAGAATAAAAAAAAACATAAAGGAGAAAATGAAACCTAAGAACAGCAAAAGGAAAAAGTACCTTCAGATTGCCTTTTGTTGTGAACGCTCTTCCACATATAGTGCAGGCAAACGGTTTCTCACCAGTGTGTGTCCTTTCATGGATCTGCAGTGCACTGGAGGAAGAAAATGTTTTCCCACACGTGTTGCAGTAGTGCTGTTTGGGAGTTCTTCGGGGGAGAGCAGGGAGCAGGACAGGGGACGTGGCAGAGGAGGACAGTGGCCCCGAAGCAACAAGACCAGAAGGTACTTCTTTGCTATCCTGAGGAGAGCTGTGCACAAAGCCGTTTACCTCAGTTTTTATGAGTGATGACAGGGAATTGGCAGGTATAATCGAAGAGTTCTGATTAGGGCCGATACTGGAACTGGGCTCAAAAAGTTGTGATGGTAGATCTCGCATTTGATGTGTCAACATATGCTGTTTCAAATTCCCCTTTGTGGAAAAGCCACGATTGCAAACTGTGCAAATAAATGGTCTCTCTTTGGTATGACTTCTGTAATGAATGTCCAAGGCACTCTGACAAGCAAATGTTTTGCCACAAATGTCACATGCGGTGTTTTTAAATTTACCTCTGTCTCTGAAAGGGAAGAGCATACTCAGAGACTCTTCTTTAATCATTTTATCAGTGTTACTGGATGTCAAGTCCAAAGCACCACTGTTAGCAGGGGTTGGAGACAGACCATTGGCAAACTCACTTGGTAAGGTTCTTACTGGTTTCTCTTCAATACTTGGTGACTTGTGGTAATCATTAGTGCTGTTGGATGGGGACAAGGCCTGCATGGAAGAGGTAGACTCTGATACAGCAGGGCTTCCAGCACTTTGGCTTTCCATATCACCCCCAACAGATGACGAATCATTAGTCAAAACATCCCCTTCCACTGATCCATTCTCAACTGACTTTAAGCTTGCCTGAAGTTGTTCAGCAAGTCCTGCATTGATCATCTTCATCTGATTTTCCAAAGCAGCAATGCTTGACATTTCCAGGGGCAAAGGGGAAGAAGACAAGCTGTCTTGTGATGCATCTGCAGATTTAGGTGTGTCTGGCACACTGCTGTCAGGACAGTCTTCCATGTTCTCATCCGAGAAGTTCTCTATGTCATCAAAATTCTTGTCATCAAAAGATCCTGTATCTGATTCCATTGACTCAGGATAGTTTTCCGTCACTGGGGTGTTTGGGATCTGCCCTCCCATGTGCATCCGGATATGCTGCTGTAGCACAACTGCATTGGTGAATTTCTTCTGGCAGATTGGGCACGAATGTTGTACTCTCAGGGGGGGCATGGCACGATGGACACTGTAATGAGTCTTTAAGTTGCCTTTAGTCGTGAAAGCACGACCACAGATTTTACACTTAAATGGCCTCTCACCGGTATGTGTGCGATAATGCATTTTCAGTGCACTCTGGCAACTGAGAACTCGGTGGCAAATGATACACTCGTTAGGATCGGTTGCCTTTTTGTCAATGTTTTCTACCAGCTGCTGCAATTTTGATGTTTCAGATGCTGGTGTTGAATCCAACAGTCCTCCAAATGGAAACTTTGCTTTAAATTGCTCTGACATTAGAGGCATCAGTGGATTTGTAAAAGTAGCAACACTGCTGGAGCCTGAGTCTGCTGCCGGTGAGCTCACGGAGCTGGTCATGTTAGTGATGGTGCTTGTGTTCTGAGGGTTTTCTTCTATTTTGCCATTTGATGTAGGCAAAGCACCAGCCTCTACCTCATCAGAAAGTCCATTGGAAATTTTTGATGTAGGATCAGCTGTTCCCGAGTCACTCTTGACAGAGCAGGGAGGGCTAGAGGAAGGATGGCTAATGGGAATCGGCTGAGGCTCCTCCGTTTTGATGAACGGAGTCAGGCTTGGAATTGTTGGTGGGAGTGGCAGGCCAACAGAAGTTGTCAGGGTGGAGAGGACTGGCTTGCTGTCCAGCCAGCTTGTGACAGGTTTCTCTGGTGGTATAGACATCCCATAAGGAATACCCGTGCTCGTAGGAATATTGTCCAAATGCTCTGGCACCGGGTACGGATTCATTTGAATATGAGGGTATTTTTCTTTATGACGTTGAAAATGGACCTTTAAGTTTCCCTTTGTGGAGAACCTGTTTCCACATATGTTGCATTTAAATGGCCTCTCGCCCGTGTGAGAACGTAAATGAATCTGCAAGGCACTGTCACTCCCAAACACTTTAGCACAGAACCTGCATTTATGCTTAAAGAATGCCTCATCTGAATTACTTTTTGCTTCAAAAGCAGTTACATTTGGTGGCTTGCTTTTTCTTTGCTGTGCCAAGGCAGTCAAGGAGTTTAAATCCTCTGCAGGTGTTCCGATATTGGACAGGTGACTGGAGAAAACAGAGTTACTGGGTGTGGGCTGAGGTAGAAGTGGATTAGATGCAGGACTTAATAAACTGCTTATTGCAAAAGCTGGTGAGGATGATGCTGATACTGGTGGGTTGTTGAGCTGTGAGCCACCAATACTTGAAGCCACTTTCTCTGAGGACGGTGTTGTAACTGCTGCTGCCAACATGTTAATATTTGGAGAAGAGCCACTA